>NW_017537002.1:164549-172714 GCF_001853355.1 Bactrocera latifrons
GTACTCAACCGATTTCAATGAAATTCGGTATATAATATTTTCTTAACACCCTGATGACATGTACCAAATATGGGTGAAATCGGCTCACAACCACGCCTGAAATCTCAATTATCACTTTATCATGCGAGAGTATAAAATGTTCGGTGACACCCGAACTGAGCACTTCCGTACGTAACGGACATAAAACTTGTTAGAGGGCGGGGCCACCCCCACTTTTTCAACAAATTTGTTCACAGATGCCCTTGCTAATGGCGATACCAAATTACAGCTTTATACCTTAACTTGGTGCTTAGTTATGGCACTTTATATGTTTTAGATTAATGACGATTTATGAGTGTGGCAGTGATCCGTTTACTCTCATCGACGAACTCGAAATTTTCTTGGTACAAAGGAACCCATTTACTTAGTTTCATCAAGATATCTCAATTTTTACTCAAGTTACAGCTTCCACGGACGACGGACAGACAGATAGTCAATCGTATTTCAACTTTCTCATCATACTGATCATTTATATATATATATATATATAACCCTACATCTATCTCGATTAATTTGAGATGATACGTACAACCGTTATGTGAACAAAACTATAATACTCTGTGGCAACTGGTTGCAAGAGTATAAAAACTTTGTCTAGCAACTAACTGTATTTAAATTGTTGACAACGTAAGTGTAAGTAAGTAAGTGTAAGAATTATTTTTTTTGAATGTTAACGTATTGTTACTCTTGGTGGCAGCTAAAAAGCTGAAAAAGTTTAAGAGAAAATTCACTTCAAAGTCAAAATATCTCTTTGTGTACGCTGTTTTTTTTTTTTTTTTTGTTCACTGTATGTTTAGTGAAATATTGGAAATTCGGGGACCATCAGTAATAGCGGCTTCTCTTACTACGGGCTTTTTTAATATTTTAAGTCTACCTCAAATACTGAAACTATTAAACCAAGCCATTTTGTGTACACAAAAATTTAAAGAACAACATCAAAAAATGATAATTTCAAAATTCTTTAAATTTAAGAATTGTATTTGTATATGTCTGTCCAGAAATTGCAAAATTAATTCAGGTAGTATTTTCTAATCGCGGACTGCGGTGGTACTAATAGTTGTCCAACAGTAAACCAGGTCTCGGAGATATTGAGTTGAGTATGTATTTTCTAGCATTTCATCCACTGTGCAGAGAATGCCCGCAGCGGTACTCCTACCAGATGAGTATGTTTGCTTTTATATTTCTGGATTTAAAAACAAAAAACAAATAGTAATCATAGAGAATCGCTTTATTGTTGTTGTTTATTGAAAATGTTGTCAAGGCAGTTTTGCCACTCAGATTGGGGGGACATGGGGAAAACTGAAAAAAAGTCATTCCTTGCCAAGTGAGGAATATACGATGTTTTAAGTGATTGGTTCTCCTAATTTCTTGAGAGACAACTGGCTGAAAAAATAATTGTGTATCATTCAAAGTTTAATGTTCTACGTTGTCCAAGTATTATGGTTTCGACATTTCCAGTTTTTTAAAAAGCAGGCAAAATTTTGCTTGATTGCGCTTCGTGTGCGAAGAACTTTTGTTAAATTCGGCTCATTTTTAGACATCCATACAGTCGACTGCTGTTTGCTTTCGGGCTCATACGTATAAATCCACAATTCATAACCTGTCATGATTTGATAGACGAAGCACAGTTATCGTATTTTTTAACATTTCTCTCGACCAATATTAAATGTTTGCTGGTCTCACTAATGCTTATAGTTGTCTCATTCTGTGATAGGTCACATGACGATGTTGCAATATCAGTTTGCCCACAGCATCAATAGTTTCCGAGGCAACAGCTGATCTACCACCTCAATTAAATTCACCATACGATCAATAAACACTGATGGAGCGTCATCGTAAAAAACTAAGTTGCTGAAATAATTCACATCGAAAGTTATAAAAAAGACTAATCAAGCATAAAGGTTCGCGATTTAATTCCTTTTTTTGGCCGAGCTGAATCTTTTAAGTCACTGTAAACAACACAAATAGTCTACGTACGTATGTTGAAAGATGACATTTAACGATTATTATTGAGTTTTACAAACTTTAACTACACATCACCCAAAAGAAACACGGCTTAAGTGTTTCCAAGATTCCAATATTCTCGGTTGAAAAGGGAATAGCCAGGCAGACCTAGTCGTTCAGAGCCACCTAAGCAAATTATTACGATGGATTTTCATAAGAGACGATATGTCTCAAAGAATATTGAAACAAAGGACCATAAAACTCCAATAATATAATATGACTTTGCCTAAACAGGGATATTTAAACATGCAGTGCCATGGCTGTGCACACTTAATTATAAATACTTTTTGGCGCTGGTACTCTTACTTCGAAATAACTTTTTTAAGTGGGCGCCTCTATTTTTTAAGAATGGGGGTAAATATTTTAAATTACTTCCCAATGCCTTAACATTTCTTGTAAATTACGTAATATGTAACATATACACAAATGTGTTCATATATGTGCATTAAATTAAATACAGATATATTTTCATAACTGACGGTCAAAGAATTAATGAGAATCAACTTGTCAAGGCTACTTTTCGCGCGATCTCGTATACTGCCAATTGTAAAGACTTCGTCCCGCCTTTCTCAATAACTTTGGATACTTGCCGAACTGATTGACGCGAGAATCTATCAACGCATATATGTATATTATAGTATACTTACATATGCACATGCAAGTAAACGACCCCGATTTCTGAGCAAGTAAATAGTTGTTGTTATTGTCAACAGTGAAGCCCATGGCTCTCCGTTGTATGTGTTTTGAATACAAATTCATTGAACTACTAGACTTTTCAAAAGATGTATGTACATAGAGTTTATCAGCCAATAGTAGTGGGCAGTAGTTAAATAAATTTTGGTATATACATATGTATTTGTCACTACGAAAGATATTTGTACCGATTACTTTAAAAATGACATTCTAAAATATGTAAGGTTCTTGCAATAAATTTGAAAATGTCAAGTGTATTTCGGCGAACAGAAAATATTGCGATGATTGCAATCCTCAGCGAACCGTGATGTAATAGTGAACAATAAATTTGATTTTACGTCAGGATAATAGTAGACATCAATGAGATTTTACTGGATTTTCCTATTTTTCGAACAGATAAAAATTTATAACACGTTTGTATTCTTTAGTGGGGCGAGCGAAACATTATACTGAAAAACGGAAAGAGGAAATTTGATTAAAACCTTATAAAAAGCGGGAAAACTTACAAGGTAAAAATTATCCATATTGCAATAATGTTTAAAAAATAACAAGAAAATTGAGCTCGCAGACGGATTTTTCAAAAGTTGCTGAACGTCAGGTACGCCAAAACTCGATGGTAAAAATTCGAGATGATTAGATTTTAGTCTGTGACTATGACTTCGAGAAAATAATTACTAAGCTATATATTGGACTGATGAATCGAGAGTATGTGAGAAGTCCCCCAATACAGAGTATGATACACAATTCACCCCACAAAAAAATTTAAAATATGGTGGATCGAGTAAAATGATATTCGTATGTTTCTAGTACGGCGGCATTAGCCCGATCAATTAAACACATATATTATATAATAAAATGTTATGCTACCATTTACAGATGACCCACTGCCATTTATACCAGGTGCGGACACGGGAATGATTTTAGGACAATGGGCCTGACTTCTATCCGATTGATGACCTTTGTGTTGACATAAAGAAAGTGTTTGGAAGGCTAAGCCAAAAACAAAAATGAACTGGGGGCGCAGCTAAGTAATAAGTAGATATAGGTGGAATTTCAAAATCAAACCGGAGCCAAAATTTGTTAGCAATTACGGTAAAAGAGTTGTAAGCAACTGGTAATCACTACTATAATATTTCTTTGCTCGCAACATGCATGGTTGTACAATATGTATGTATTTAAAGGAAGGCATTCGTTTACACACCAAATAGTCAATAGCTTCATTTTTTAACTTATTGTCATATGTGTGAACCAAAATCCAAAAACAAGTCTGATTGCTCAATCTCTGTTTGGCTCAGTATTAGAAGTTCCTTTGATATCATTGAAGAGTATAGATATTACGCGTTAAAAATCTTTGATTCTTAAGCTTGTCGAACTCCACTTAATGCGAAGGTTTACTTAGATTCAGGCCAAATCTACTTAGTACATGTTAGACATATTAAGAAATGATTATGGAATAATTATAATTCTGAATACTTGTAGTTAGGTAGATATAGACAGCTATGCACATATATAAAGAAAAATAGCAAACTTAAATTTGTAAATTTGTTTGTTAGTTTGTGGTCTTTTGACCATTTTTATGTTAAATTTTTTTTTTATTTACACAGCGAGACAAAAAAAAAAAAACAAATTCATTGTAAACGGTATTGAGTAATACGCGAATTCACTTTTGGGCGCGCGCGGTAGATATTTTGCTTTATATTTCAAAAATTTTAAAGCATTTGCTTGTGTAATTAGCTCTTGTAATTCATGTTTTCTTTCAAATAAAACAAAATTATGTCTACGCAAACGCAGCTTTCTTTATCACAAAAAGCTATTAATATTTCGTCGGCTGATTATAAAAGGTCTATTCGTAAAAAGCTTAAATACATTTTAACGAAAGCTCAATGCGAGTTTTTTTTTAATATCGTAAAACTATCGGACTAGAGAGGAAGAGAAGGTAAGAGAGAAAGGAGAGCGGTTAGGTTGATTTAAAAGTAAATTTCACTAGACGCACATCAAGTGGACTTATGTAAGGTTTTATTATTTTTATTATGATTTTACATTGTAAGAAATACATTTGCTGCTACTGTTGTCTTACTAGGTCGGAAGACTTCTTGCGTACTTAGCACTGTTATGATGTGGTATAGGAATGTTATTTATATAAATAGGACAATATGCCGGCTTTTTCAAGGTAAAGTCGACATGAATTGATTTGGTGTCAATTTTATGTGCCACATAGATTGCTTTGACTGCTGTCTGCACTCGTCGACTTTATACTGAAGTTGACTCTCCAGCTGCTAACAGAGCTCATCATCATCCGCAAATGTCGCTATCATATAACTAGAATCAGATGGGAGGTCACTGGTAAAAAGCAAATAAATCATTGGAACCAAAACGCTTCCCTGGGGAACACCCGCTTCTATCGGTTGCAAGTTTGAATATGCATCCTCTCCGAATGCGGAAGTATCTACATATCTTTTAAGTATAAAGCAATTATTTCACAAAATCGTAGCATGTATTTCAATTTGAACAGTAGACCTGAGGGCCAAACTTTTGTCAAAAGCTAGAGACACTTCCAAAAAGGCCGCCGTATGAACGTTCTTTTTATCGATTGTATTTTCAACGAAATTAACGATTCGGTGTACCTGGTCAATTGTTGAAAGGTGGTCACGGAAGCTAATTTGCTGTGTTGGTACATATTAGGTGTTTATGAGCGATTATTGGTTTGAGCCTAGCTATGAGTACATTCTCAATACTTTTTTGACAATCTAATATATGATGTAACATCCTGTACTGGCTTGCCCGGCTCAGGTATCATTATGACTTCAGATACTTTCCAACGCGATGGCACGTATGTTATACATAAAGCACTGTTTATAATGTTTACACGTTCTTTTTTACAAATAGCGTAATATTTCTCCAATTATTAAATCGTACCCAGGTGCTTTTATGAGTCTTGTGCTCCCGATAAGATTTTTAATTCCTTTAATAGTAACAGGAGAAATACTGATGTGTTGATCCAACAAACTATTTTTACAGTTTATTCTTACCCATCGTTAATCGTAAATGTGTTTCTCAAAAGATTTGCAAATACGGCAGCTTTCTGTTCATTCGGTTTTACCCATGCAGTTTCGTTAAGTTTTAATGGTGCTACCTGCTTTATTTGTTTATTAATATTTCTTGCAGTTTTGCAGAGTGGATAGTAGGTGAACTTATCAGCTGTGAGTTTAGCCAGATAAGTTTTGAAAGAACAATTTTTGAACAGTCTTTTGTGTTCTTAGTTTTGCTGTACATTTACTGAGCTCAGTTTTGTGAGCAGATGACCTAGTTTGCTGCCATCTCCGTCGAAGCTTGCGCTTTTATGGATACTTTCTAAGATGTGTTTTGGGTATTTGGTACCACTTAGATTCACGCGGTTATTTGCCAAATCACAGATTACGGTTTTGGAAAATCTTCGATTGACTGAAAGAGATTTAGTAGAGGCTCTACACATCTCATTAGGCAGTGTGAGCCATACGAGTATCTTAAGTGAAACTTTGGGTTTTAGAAAGCTGTGTGTTACAAAAACATATTCGAATATGACTTTCTCAGCAACATTTGGAGCGTTTTAAAAAGGTTAAAGTGAATTTTATGCCTCGATTCATCACTATGGTTAAGACTTGGGTCTATCCACATGATCCTAAAAAAACCAACAGGCTAAAGAGTAGTATTAACCTGGTTGATCGTCTTCGAATCGAGAAGTGGCCCGAAATCGGCCAAGAAGGTTATGGCATTTGTTTTTTTGGAATGGGAGAAGAATCTTGTTTGTGGATTACATGCAAACCGGTAAAACAATTAATTTTGAATATTATTGCTACCTTTTGGTAGCAGTTGAAGAAAAAGTTCGGGTAAAGACTCGGTTTGAAGAAGAAAAAAATCCGTGTCACAAGAGTATTTTGACAATAGCTAAAATCCATGAATAAAAGCTCGAATTGTTGAAGCATCCATCGTGTTTACCAGATTTGGTCCCCAGTGACTTCCATTTCTTTCTAGAACTCAAAACATGTATTCGTGGCAAGCGTTTTTCATCAAACGATATGCGTGAACGATGGACGGTATGCCCACTTTTCGGTGAAATCACATATCTCGGGACCTGACCGACCGGTTTCGACTGAACTTAGTTCGTTGCATTTTTTCATATTCTTATATAAAGGCGCGAAAATGATCGAAACCGGTCCACAACCACTACCAGTACACAAATCAGGAAGCATTTGATCTAGCGGGCTACATCTTTGCCCTAATAATTAGTTTATGGGGTTATATACAGTTAGGATTTTCAAAAAATCGATTTCTTTTGCGTTTTCTTAATATATACATATATATCTGAGTATACAAAATTTCAAGTCGATAAGACGAATATTTTCGAAGTTATAGACACATTAGTGAAAAAATTAACTACATGCAAAATGCTTTCAAAACTTTAAAATCGTTTTTCCCGAAACAGTGTTTTCAAAGTCGGTGAGCAAGATTTCTCAGAAACGGCTGAACCGATCCGTCTGAAATTTTTACACAAGCTTTTTAACTATATTTTTTAGTAATTTAACGAAGGATTTTCCCATCCGATGAAAATTTATTATTTTTATAAACAATTAAGGATCCGAATTTTGGTCGAAAATCGAACCTTTTGCTTTGAGTAGCCGCCATGTCAACAAAAAAAACTTTTTGCTAATTCCTTCGATCAATCACTAGATTATTTATTATATTAATGAAATTTATTTGGTTTTTGCATTTTAGATGATCCAGTCCAGATATATCGTGCTCACCGCAAGAGGTCTTTTTTGGCGGACCTCTGCAAAATTGGCAATATCAACGTTCCATATAATTATTTTTGGCAATAAAAAATATGTGAATATAGTTTAAGGTTGTCATAATATACCTGCCAAGTTTCAAATCAATAAAACAAATAGTTTGCTTAGAAATTCTCGAAAAATGCCTTTTTTCGACTTCCTTACTGTATATAACCGCTTAAAGTATGCCTCCTTATTACCAAAAATTTTCCAAATCCAACCAAAACTGTTCAAGGCCCAGTATCTATAGTTGACTTTTGACCGAAAATATCAGTCAATGTATGAAATATATAATTGAAATTTCAATAAAAACCTTTCCTGTCAATAGTATTTCTGTCTATCAAAAAAGGGTTGAATCGGGCCGTTACTCCCATGATCCCCTGTATACATTATAAAGATTTTCGAAGATTTGTGACTCTATTTGAGTTATCTCAATGAAAATTACAGAACGTGTTTTACTCATAACAGCATATCTTTGTGCCTCTAATACTAATAAATAATAGTTCTAAGTTAATTCTTTAATTTTGACATTTGGGATTGGAGAATTAAAGGAAAATTTGGGTATTGGGTTAAACGTGTCATAAACGCTAAAAGTGACACCACAAATTTATAAAGAGATATAAA
>NW_017537002.1:173333-200021 GCF_001853355.1 Bactrocera latifrons
GATCTCTATTCAGTATATTCAAAATGGCAGACAAGAGTCCTTTTGGTTTTGTGACTTGCTAACTACCAGGTCTCAAATTTGAAGCAATATTTTGAGACTAAAGCTAGAGACTGTTTAGTGAATAGTAACTAGTAACAAATTGAGATTTTACCACAACATGTCTCAAATAGAGACTAGAGACTGGTACAGAATCCCGCTATAAAGCTAGACACGGTTTAGTGAATAGTAACTAGTCACAGATTGAGATTTTATCTCAAAATGTCTCAAATAGAGACTAGACACTGGTAACAGAATCCCGCTATTAGCAAAAGAAATCCGCGTCTGTATGTATACATACATATTTACGTATTATTTTTAATAGATGTGTGCGTCATTGAGGCGTCGCACATTGGAGCATTTACCCTTAAAAACCGGACAAAATTTAAAATTACAAACTTCAGCGATTGTGCTCAAAATAATTTTTTTTGGTACCTAAATAACCGTTCTACAATGAACCGATTAAATTAATGACCTTCAGGCCTCTATATTGCCACACAAGTAGTCGGAACTTAGACTTCGTTCAGATCGCACGTGTTTATTCGCGAAACTCTCTATTGGTTTCGAAATTGCAAGTGCTTTTTTATTGAACGGAATTCTTGAAAATATTTTTTATGAATTCAGGACAACATGGTAAGTATTTAATATTAATGATATAAAAATTAATTTAATTAATGTATTATAATGTTTATTCGGGAAAACAATGAATCATTGAAAAACTATATTTTTTTTTAATTTTTTAGAAATTAGTTTTTTTATTACAGTGTCGAGCGAGGTCGAGCTATTAATTATTTTTCCTAGTAAAGTTTAAACTACAGAGTTCTTAACATATAAGCTTAAACATTTTCCCCGCAAAATAGATAAAAATCTGGTCGGCTCTACCCCCTTCTCAAATATGTATATTCAATATAAAGTCTTCGGTTGCACACGAACTTAGTCCTTCCTTACTTGTTTTATTTTCGTATATTGCAATATTATTTAATTAAGCATTTTCATTAATTTTCATTCCTAAAATCACTTTAAATAATTTTGTCCGGTTTTTGAGAACAAACGCTCCTATTTGCATCGGCACTATTCCGATTACTTTGGAGGGATATGCAAAAATAATGCTGCGAACACTTATATTTTTAAAAATATTCCCGATTAAAACTTCAAAAATACTTTCCAAGATTTTTCAAGCTATAACTGAGTGAACACTTTTTCCATATATGTACATATTGATATGTAAAATATGCGATTTATATTAATTAAGTAAAACTGTATAATAATATTATAAAATGTATATCATATTGGGGTGACTGAAATACTTTCGCGTAGTACTCTGTTCTGCGTTGGCGGGCTTCTACCGCGCTTTAAAAAAATAACCCTGGTCGAGCCAATACCCGGGGTGACTGAGGCACTTTCGCGCAGTACTCCTTTAAAAAAATAATCCTGATAGAGTCGATACCCGGGATAACCTAACTATTTTATTATTTTACGACGTAATATTTTTATATAATTCAATTCAGCGAATTGGGCAGGGCTCCATTTCCTCTTAATTGTTAACGCATAAATAATGCTCACTACGAGTGTAAAAAGTGATTTTTAAAATATAGATTTCTTGCTTATAAAACCTGCTAAAAGTGTAAATTGTGAATTTGTTTAAATATTTGCAGTTTGATCAAATGAATTTGAAGTAAAAAATGCGAATAAAGTGTGTTAAATGTTGTGAAATATCTTGTTGAAATGTTCGAATTTTGGGAATGTTTTAAAGTCGAATATCTCATAAATTAAACCTTTGCGGTACCTACTTGTATAACCCTATATATCTTTTAATTCCTCTTTCTAACGGTACCTTCAAATCGCGGCGCCAAAGAAATCGGAATTATGCCGGGATTTTAGTTAACTTTTGACGTTCTATGCTTAAACGCGTTCGTACAAGGGAGTGGAAAGACTTGTAGGGTGTTAAGCCACAACGATTCGCAATGCAATTATTTATAAAGAAGACGAAAAAAGGGGCACAAGACGGATTCTTTCCGAAAATTTTACACCAATAGTTGTAAGATGTGCCAAGACTCGACCTAGAATGTCAGCTATGGACATGGATTCGGAATGAACTAAACCCGGCCTGCGGTTTTTATACAGTGAGAAGACTTCTACATGAACATAATTTATGTGTCCCCAATCCTCGATAAGTACCGTTATTAAAAAAAAATCTTATAGCAAGTTGTCCTAAATTTGCCAAAGGACACCTGAATTGCCCCATTGAGAAATGTCGCAACATCTTGTGGGCAGATGTATCGAAGGTTGTTCTATACGGCGGTAAAGGGTCCCGTCAGTATCTAAGACGCTCCCGTAATACAGAGTACGACCCCATCTCCAGCACAAAAACTATCAGGCTTGGCGGTTTGAATGTCATGGTTTGGGGACTTTTTCTTACAGGTCCAATTTTTTTGTGTAGTCCCAATTCAGAAGATTACTACCATAATGGACACATTTATGGATATAATGCAGTATATTATAATACCATTTGCTGAAGAGGATATGCCGTTAAAAAGAATATTTCAGCAGAATAATGACGAAGCACACCAGTAGGGTGGCAAAGGAGTGGTTTCGGGTCAATGGAATTGAGGTCATGGATAGGCCAGCTCAATCCCCTGGCCTCAATCTTATTGAAAACCGTTGGGCAGACGTCAAGAAGCTGTGTGGAAGGATAAACCCAAGAACAACAACGAGTTGTGGACTTTAGTGCAGCAATCATGGCAGAGCATACCACTGAAAAGATGCCACAGCCTCGTAGATTCTCTGAAGAAGCGATGTATTATCATGATTATGCTACCAAATACTAAGATCTCCTATAGATGAAACTTGCAAAAATCTTTCAGTATTTAAAAAAAAAATTTTTTTAGTACTTTACTACTATTTTACTGCTCCCAACAAGTTTCGTACAAAAACACATCTGTGTAAATAAACATGTCTTGTATTCTATTCATGTATTCTATTCTATTCTAAATATTTTTAGTAATAAACATAGCCTGGAAAATATGATCCACTTTTGCATTTCAATGGATGTTAAAGTTTTTTGACATTTTACATAACTCACATATGTATCTCACTGCTGGCAGCTGTACATACATATAGTAGAATCGCGAAAAAGTTAACCAAAATGTCCCAAGAGCGTTTTACTATTCCGAATTATTAACTTCTCTAAAGGGTTTTCGAATTTGAAAAAACTCGGAAATAAATCATATTAGTGATATAATACGTTCAATTTATTTGTATTTTACTCGTAACTTGTGCTTTTTCACCGTACATACACATGCACATATTAATTTATTATGGCTGATGTTTGTTTTTTTCTTTTGTGTAATAACTCCTGACAATTCTCGTCTTCATATTTTAATCGTCGTTCCAATTTTTGATGTCTTCATTGCTGTCGCCAACACCACTCACCTTGGACAAAAACGATTTTACCTCCCGAAGTCGTTTCAATTCATCCAATACTTTTGCGTTTTATCATATTCCAATGGGTTTTCAAATCCTTTGAAGCAACGGGGAATGCGAATTTATCGATGATTTCAATAAACACAACATAAATGTGATGCTATCCAGCTGTTCTTCGGCCATGTTCCGTCTCTCCGTAAATTTAATCTGATTTGCAATGAATTTTTCAGCTTTGTTGACATTTTTCAAAACACTAACTATACACAATTCACAAGTTCAAACGCTCATGACACACAATGTACATATGTATTATATATACCTCGCCACATAGACAATAATTTTTATACTCTCGCAACAAAGTTGCTAAAGAGAGTATTATAGTTTTGATCACATAACGGTTGTTTGTAAGTCCTAAAACTAAAAGAGCCAGATATAGGGTTATATATACCAAAGTGGTAAGGGTGACGAGTAGAGTTGAAATCCGGATGTCTGTCTGTCCGTAAGTCCGTGCAAGCTGTAACTTGAATAAAAATTGAGATATCATGATGAAACTTGGTATACGTATTTCTTGGCTCCATAAGAAGGTTAAGTTCGAAGATGTGCAAAATCGGCCCACTGCCACGCCCACAAAATGGCGGAAACCGAAAACCTATAAAGTGTCATAACTAAGTCATAAATAAAGATATTTAAAATGAAATTTGGCACAAAGGATCGTATTAGGGAGGGGCGTGGCCCCGCCCCCTTCTAACCTTTTTGTACATATCTCTAAAACTACTATAGCCACGTCAACCAAACTGTATATAGTCGTTTCCTTTAGGCATTTCCATGTACAGTTCAAAAATGGAAAAAATCGGATAATAACCACGCCCACTTCCCATACAAAGGTTATGTTGAAAATCACTAAAAGTGCGGTAACCGACTAACAAAAAACGTCAGAAACACTAAATTTTACGGAAGAAATGTCATGAGGAAGCTGCATCCAGTCTTTTTTTGTAAAAATTCAAAATGGTCGTGGCGTCGCCCACTTATGGACCAGAAACCATATCTCAGGAACTATTCGACCGATTTCAATGAAATTCGGTGTATAATGATGACATGTACCAAATATAAGTGAAAACGGTTCACAACCACGCCTGAAATCTCGATTATTACTTTATCATGCGAGAGTCTAAAATGTTCGGTGACACCCGAACTTAGCCCTTCCTTACTTGTTTGCATATAAATTCGAGGAAAGCATAGCAAACGGTTAGGTTTGAATAAAAATAGATAAGTTAAAAAAAGACAACCAAAATTAAACTTTTTAGAGCGGTACGTGAACGCTCAAAATCGGTCAACTTAGCCGAGGTTTAACTTTCTCACGAGTTACCTTTTGTGCAATTCTACTGTATATATGTATCTAAAGACCTGCGTTAGGGCACTTATCAAAAAAATTGCCACAAACAGAATATTAAATTGGGTAAAGGGGTCATTAAACCGGTCAATTCAAACACTTAGATGAAAAGTGAAACTTTGACAGTTATTAGAAATAAGTTTACCTCAAATATTTGTACCTATAAGTATATAGTATATACACCAAAAAATGTTTTTTCGAGTGGTAATAATCATTCCCCATTAAAATTGAAGTTTCTGTATTTTTTTCTCTTAAAAAGTAGAGTATCCCGAAATGAATCACCCTTTATATTCATTTCTACGAGTATGTTATTATGTATACAAGCTGGAGATTGTCAATCGTGCGCTGGTCTTTTTCCTCTTAATGAGAGTATTGACTCTGGTGTCGTATTAAAAATATAAAAAAATAAACGCATCAAATGTAGTTAATATTATATGTTAAATGAGAGATTATACTACAATTGAAATCAGCTAAATATGCACTAACTACAAGACATTCTTTACTTATAGATTCATTGCAAAAAGTGCCGAACTACTTAAACTTACTTATATAAAAATGTAAGTATTAAACACAAAGGTATACAATATGTATTATATTGTTACTTTCGAGTTTTTACCTTAACTCCAATTAAATAGTTCCATCTTACGGTTCCTGGCGGTCAGACTGCAAAATCAGTCACTCTATAATATGTTTTTTAGTATACCTAATGATTCCAATATTGGTAAGTGTATTTTGTATACTTATCTGTGAGGAATTTAGATACCCACATCCCTAACAATTTGGTAATAAAAACAGTGGAGCTAGGCGTATTTAGCCTCACCGTGCAATGACGCCACTAACGCGAGAGAAATTGATTATCGAGTAGCTCAATCTTGTAGTCAGCTTATTTACGAATTTTTATTTCAACCGATGCGGGTGTGTCCGCGGATTGGTGAAAGAGCAGACCTCCCAGATCTCCATATACGATATATGTGGCTTAAAGAGAGCTGGTACTAGGGAAATCTTTTAAAGGCGTGTGAAATATTTTCAGATGTCTTAAAGTTTTCACTATAGTAATAATTTTTGTGCTGATATCGTATTTCTCTCGCTTAGTTTTAGTAACGGTAAATGGTCATGTAACGCTGTAAAGTCAGTCACAAAAAGTTAAAAGTTATTTAATTTTATCGTGCTATTCTCCGACAAGAAAATGTTTATATCATACGTTCCTATACCAACGAATTAGTATTTTACTATTGCAATTGCATACAATGAACAGGGTATATTAAGTTTGCCACGAAATTTGAAACACCCAGAAGAAAGTTTCGGAGACCCAATCAAATATGTACGTACATATGTAGTAAAAGGTCCATTTGTCCGTCAATAGTACAATCGGCGAAATAATTGTACTATATGACGAATCAAAATTATAATATTATATATGCTTACTTTAATAAATGTACTTGTGAAGGGTAGGACTATAGCTTCGACAGAGTCGAAGTTCCAATTTTTCTTGTTTAATAGAAAAGTTTGCTAAATCTGAAAGTATTTCCTTGAATGAATTTTCAGTACGAATGTACCGTGGTGAACCCCTTATCACTCAAAGGTTTTTGATTGGAATTCTGCATTTTGCAAATGTTAGTTGCACAGTCATACCTCACAAATGAATACAATACATCCAAATCGGTTTTATGATGCTTTGTATAACAGTACTTTGTTGTAGATTTTTATTTACAAAATTTGCTGTTCTTATTTTCATGCTAGTTATTTTGCTTGATATGTCTTTTTACCGGGTCTATCTATTGTATCTAAGTGTCTGCTAAGATAAGTTACATTTGTTTGAGATATTAAGACGCTATTCAATTTAATCAGCTGACACATTATTCGTCTTATTTTAAATGTAACATGCTTACGCTCTTCCTCATTTACTTTAGTAAGCCAGTAGGCTAAGCATTCGTCAAGAAAAGCTTTGTGATCCTCTAGTGGCTGTGACGCTCTGATCGAACATATGTTTATATGTACATATACTACGGCGTACTGCAGTACACCAACTTTAATCGGTCGTTCATCTGATATGACATTTGCTACTTTTATCCATAATTACCCATTTTTCAATTAAGACTTCTATGTTTTATTCAATTCGAAAGGGAATATCTTTTTAATTTTATATGTATAAAAGACCTCTATGGCGCACTTAATTGAAAACCTTTCTGAATTCGTTAGTAAATTTATTGCCACGTTTTGCGCGAAACCCGAAATAGGGTTTTGGAATTATACTACTTTCATGGAGAAAAAGAGACATATTTGATAGTAACATTGTTCGACTGTTTTAGATAGACAGATCAAGACTAGTAAAGGAATGTCTAGACTACTTAGCTCTGGTATAGAATTATGAAACTATTACCATATTTCCTTGTCAAATCAAGATGACGCTCTATTACTAAGTCGTAAATTAAGATACAAAATCATAGAAGGTATATATACAGTGACAAAGAGTTTCTGTGGGCAGAAAAATTAAAAAAAAAAAATTAATTTTATTCCCGAAATGGTACTTGAGGCCTTTGTAGGAATTGGTATCAAATTTGGGATATGTTTGTTAATATCTTACAAGCTTCTCGGTTTCGTTCCAGTTCATTAGTTTAGAACATTTTGACTTAATACTTGGTTACTGAAAATTGCTGGTCGAGTTTGGAAGATAAATTGATACAGATTTTACTGTCTTTGCTCAGCGTTAAACTTTGTACATTGAGACGGAGTTGAATCAACGTTTATAACATTTCTACTTCACTTTAAAAGCTTTTTAACAAGCTAAAGAACCGTTGTTACACTACTTACGCTGGCATACATTTCTCCATCTAAAGTGCAATATGTCTCAACATCACTTTTCAGGAGTTTTTGCACGATATGTTGATTTGTATTTTAGGTCACGATGTTTAGAAGTCTGCTACATATTATTGACTAGGTTAAATTTTATCAATGACGTTCTTTTACGTTTTTAATTTTGGGAACTTTTTAATAGCCAAATTTATCATTTTATTTCCATTGAATAGATTTTAGATTGAACAAAATGCAGATATTGTTGGAGTTGAATTTTAAACAACGCAACTCCACCCGTCTGGTCGTTCTCATTTTTGGATTATTGGCATTCATAGCATTTAAAGACAGTACTAACGGATGCCTGTTTTTGGGCGCTGCATTGGCTTTAATGTTTAGGAACCCGACGTTAGTGTATGCTTTCGGGACTACGGTTAAGCGTGATATTATGTAAGTTTATTTTTTTGGAACAAAATGCTATAGCTAAAACTTGATTTGAATAATTTCAGAGCTGGATATCGCTTTCTTAGAATGAACCTCTTTATTATGCGCATGGAACGAAAGCAATGGACAATAGCACGCATATTTCAAGAACGTGTGAAGAAGCAACCCAAAAAGCCATGCTTTATAATGGACGATCGTTCGCTTAGTTTTCAGTGGATAGAGAACTATACAAATAAAGTTGGTGCATATTTCAAAGCACAAGGCTTGAAACATGGTGATTGTGTAGCTTTAGTCATGGAGACCAGGCCCGAGTATGTATGTTTGTGGCTTGGTCTCTCCAAGATCGGTGTCGTAACAGCTTTAATTAATTCGAATCTACGACGCGATACCCTACTGCATTCTATCAAAGTGGCAAAAGCCAACATAATAATTATTGGTACAGAGCTCAGCAAGGCTTTGGAAGAAATTTACGATGAGGTGGATATCAAAACCTTGCCGATTTACCAATTTAGCGATGAAGAACAGCGGGATAACGATAATTTTAAGCTTTTTAAAGGTTAGCGTGTATGTTATTGTTTTATGAAACCTACAGAATAACATGATTATATACAGGTGCTGTTGATCTCACCGCCGCCCTAGAGCTACAGCCAATAGAGGATCTAAGCGCGGACATTGCGGCTTGCAGTACAAAGGACAAATTATTATTCGTCTACACTTCTGGTACTACGGGATTACCAAAGGCTGCTGTAATAAATAACTTAAGGTAAATTGAATCACTTTATCTCTCTCCCAGACAAACTTGATACCTTATTGTTTTTAGATACTTATTTATGGCTAGCGGAATCCACCACATGTTGTCTCTTAACGCTGGCGATATTATTTATACAGCGTTACCACTGTATCACACGGCTGGAGGTATAGTTGGTGTGGGAAATGCGCTGATTCATGGTTGTACCATAGTAATGCGAAAAAAGTTTTCAGCATCAAATTTCTGGAAGGATTGCATCAAATATAACTGCACTGTAGCACAATATATTGGTGAATTGTGTCGCTATTTGTTATCCACATCACCAAAGCCAGAAGATACACAACACCGACTACGCTTGATGTACGGCAACGGGTTGCGTCCACAAATTTGGTCACAATTCGTATCAAGATTTAATATTCCGAGTATTGGAGAGGTCTACGGCTCAACAGAGGGAAATTCCAATCTCGGTATAATTATAATTTATTACTTTAATATTATATGCACTTAATAAAAGTGGCATTATCACTTTCAGCCAATGTCGCCAATCAAGTGGGTGCTGTGGGTTTCGTACCATTAATTGCGCGTTACTTTTATCCAGTGCAAATCATTAAATGTGACGAAGAAACTGGCGAACCCATTCGCAATTCGAATGGGTATTGCCAAAGATGTTCACCGGGAGAGACAGGTTTGCTCGTAGGTAAAGTGAATCCTAAGCGGGCGGTAACTGCATTCAATGGGTATGCCGACAGAGAAGCATCCGAAAAGAAGTTGCTGCGAAATGTTTTCAGATCAGAAGATATATTTTTCAATTCTGGGGATATGGTGGTTGTGGACATACTCGGTTATTTCTACTTCAAAGATCGCACTGGTGATACATTCCGTTGGCGTGGCGAAAATGTCGCCACACAAGAAGTGGAAGCGAATATTACGAACGTGATTGGTCTAAAAGATTGTGTTGTATATGGGGTGGATGTAAGTTTCACTGTGATGCTGTAGTGATTATTCTCTCAATATTTTTACAACTCTTTAAAGATTCCCTACGTAGAAGGCAAAGCTGGTATGGCAGCTATAGTTGATCCTGATCGCAAAGTGGACATGCAACATCTATCAGCTGGCGTTCGGGGAAGTTTGCCAGCCTATGCGCGACCGCTTTTTATTAGATTAATGAACGATATACCACGCACCGCTACTTTTAAACTGAAAAAAATAGAGCTTTCCAGAGAAGCCTTCGATATTCGTCGAATCAAAGATCCAATATATTACTTAAACAAAGATGGCATATATCGCTTCTTGTCTGAGGAACAGTTTGAAGATATTTTGCAGGGCAAAGCCGGGCTGTAACGTGACAGAACAGAAGCGATTAATCTTTCCATATTATTGTATATACATTCATATTTTTATTTTTAAAAAATCAGGTTACTGTGTATATACATATATATATAGTGAATGAAATAGCTTTGTTGAACAATTTAACACGTGATGCAAGAAGAACTTATGTAGACTGTATTATTAGATAATTCCATGACTTAGGATCTTTAAATAATGGCATTTTTTTTACTAATAGAAAGCCAAAAGTATCGTATAAGTATAGATTTTGAAATTACTTCGGCGAATTGCGAACAAATACGTTCATTTTAGATGGTCTGTTTGATATTACATACAACATAAGGGAGATTCTCTTTCTCTTAGAAAAAACGTGTAAATTTGTTATGCAAAAGCTGCAAAATAATTGCAATCCTATGGCAGTTGTATATTACATATATCACTGGTATTTATGTTTCTGCAATGTGGTGCTCACGTACTCTTACATACTTTGGTCATAGGAGTTTTGCACTTCATATAATCATAGAGAATCTCCCCTTTTATGCAGTTATAGGTAGAGTTTCATTTTCGCTCCATTGCTATTCATTACTCAAAAATGTTGGTTTTGATTTAAGAATGCAATGTTATAAAATGAAAATGTGCTAATGTCAATTTTCTCTTCGTGTGCTTGATAATTGGCAGCGAATCATTTTATAAAGTTACCTTCAAATTAATTTTACCAATTCTAGTACAAGTTTACAATACAATAATAATATGAAATCTAAGAAAAGTTTGACACAACCACTACATGTACATACATTAAATATATGAATATAAATTTGATACTTTAATACCAATATATTGAAAGCTTAAGCTAATTGTAATTTTATTTTTATTTTATAAATATGCAAAGAGGAATTTAAAATTTAAATCTATAACTACGTACGTATGTATGTCAAACGGTGATGAATCCAGGATATTAAAAAGGTTAAATATCGACTTAGTCGTGAACTGTGTATGCATATATAGTCCCAAGCAGTCAAAAAGATTTTTTGTATGTTTTAACGGATTCAGTAGTGTTATAGCATATAATATCATCGCAAAAGTATAATAATGGTTTTTATTGGATAACAGAGCTCTACATATAGTTTTTTTTTTAAATTTCTTAGCAAATTTTGATGTTTTCGAGTGATCATATTTTTTAGTTATTTTCTTATCTTATATTCTTTTTATCTATTATTATTATTATAATAATAAAATTAATACTTTCTGCCATGAAGGTAGAATCCTATCCTTGTGTTCCTTTTCCCCACACAAAAAAATCGCGATCTTTACTATCAGACTCCTTACCAAAAATATCCGAAAAATTATGCGGAAAATTTTAAGGTTTAGTAAAAATCGAACATGGAGATATTTTAACTAAATAAAAATCTCTCATTCTGTTTCAAAGCAGCTCGCATGCACTCATATAATTAAGTCAGCAACTTACAAATAATCCGCACAAGTTCGCAGTGAAAGTGAAAAGGTGGATGAAAACATCTATATCAAAGTTATTTGCTCAAAACTTCGGATGCCTGTTCCAAAAATTTAAGCTTAAAAACGCTTTTTTAGTCAAAATGTTTACATTTTAAATTAAAGTTTAAAGCACTAACTAAGATAATTTAGGAAACTATAGTGAGACACAGAGAGAGCGGTTCCACTAGGTACAGATTATTGCTGATTCTTAAAAAAATATTGCTAACCGGAAAATTATAAGGCGAAACTTCATAAAAGGGGTTTAATAGCGAAATTCTGCAATCAGTCTCTACTCACTAAATGAAATATTTTGAGGTAAATTCTCTATTTGTGACTAGTTATTATTCACGATACAGTCTCTAGCCTTTAGTCACAAAATATTGTCTCAAATTTGTGGCCTAATAGTTGGCAGGTCACAAAACTATAAAGAACTATTGTTTGCCATTTTGAATATACTGAATAGAGATCATCGTAGATATTAATCGATTGCCGTTTTTTATATATTCTAAGCAACTCAAACACGAAAAAAATAAAAATAAATCAATTTCACATAAATGTCATAAAAATTGTGAAACAAAGTCAAAATATTTTTTTTTTTTGTTTTTTTGTGATTGTACTTTCGAAAATTCAATTATTAGTTATATGTATAGGGGTAAGTTTTCACACGATTTTATTAATTTTAGACACAAAAAATAACTGTTACGAATAAAATACGCTCAGCAATTTTCATTGAAATAGCTCACATATATGCCGATATGTGAAGTATAAAGTCACCCGGAAGTTCAAATATCTTTCTATTAAGTATATGGAGGCTAAAGGAAGTATTGATCACATTCAACTCATTTTTGACAGACATTGTTTTGAGGGAAGGATTCCCTCCGTACTTCAATTATATATCTCACACATTGACCGATATTTTCGTTAAAAAAGTCAACTATAGACAATGAGGTACTTATATTCTGTAGGGAGGAGTTAAGGTTCAATTTATAAAATTTTTGGTTATAAGATGGCATTCCTCTAAGGCGTTATTCATGCAAAGTTCTACCCCGTCATTTTAATTGGTAAATACTTTATTTATATACTGAAATCTGAAAGAATCAGATGGAATTGTGTTATATGAAAAGTAGTCTCTGTTGTACTCCGATTTCCATCATTTTTGCACTGTAACATAGAAATATTAGAAAAGTGTTGCGTATCGTATTTAGTTGATATCGGTAGAGTAGGTCTAGAGATATGGATTTTCACATAAATGTAGGCAGTGCCACGCAAATAGTACAAATTTGACAATGCCTAGTATAAAGCCTTCCTGTAACTATTTTTACACCATCATAGGGAGCATTAGAAAGTTGTGCTGTGTAAATTTGGGTGATATTATATTATATTATATTTGTTAATTGGGAAAATATATAAATTAAACTTATTAGAGAGCGGTCCCACGTCCCCTTTTTGGGCGTGGCAGTGGTCCGATTGTGTATGTGTTACAGTTTGCATGGACGGACAGACAGACAGTCACCCGGATTTCAACTCATCTTGTCATCTGATCATTTATATATATAAACATAACTTTATATCTATCTCCTTAAGTGTTAGGTTATATAACAACTGTTAGATGAACAAACCATTATACTAGGGGGATTCTCTTGCTCTTGAAATATTGCAGATTGCAAAAATCCTATACCGAAATATACAAGCGCACGAGAGCAACCATTGCAGAATATAGTTATATATGAACTGATTCCATCAATTTATTGTAAATGAACAATTACTTATGTTAATTCACAGTGATTAGTTAACCAGTAACAATGGCTTAACCAACTATTATTGTTAACAATACTTAGTTAACTATTAGTTAAACCCCCAATCTCTGTTGTTTAACTACTAGTCAAATAACTGCTGATAGTGATGTCGGTATCAAGGACATTTGGAATTTAATTATAGATCGTTGCCAAAAAAATTAGTAATCGCCCAAACTTTTTCCAAATGTATGATCCTGTAGAGTTCCGGAATGGATTCCGTCTGAGCAAAGATGGGGCTTGTCTAGTTCTGGAGTGTATACGATCAGGAATTCAAAGAAAAACAACTTTAACAAATTTTAGATAAATAAATATTACGTATTTATATATTGAAATATTTACAGGAATAATGCTATTCTCCCTGAGCAAATGCTTTACTGACCCTTCGCTATTAAAAGACCGGATGAACCGGAAGTGATAGTGAGCTTAAAACCTTTGATATTGTGGATCATTGGACAGGCTCTACACATGATACCACGGTTTTTCGAAACTTTGGAATTTTCCATCGTTTGAATTCAAACTCTTTTGACGAAGTCTTGTAACTGCTGACAGTGGTTACGAAAACTCGAATGTCCAAATAACGTCCCGGTTGAGGACCCACACGTGTTCAGAAAACCTATTCAATTAATTAAGACAATAAGATAGGTAATAAGATTTTCTTGTTGTCTCTAGGAATACGCATGAATTTCAAAAAAGTTAAAGTCACAACGGCAGTTTTGCATAACATCTGCTGCCACTATGATGAAGTGGAAGCACCAACTCTTCCACTAAATTTATGTACCACATAATCAGAATATTAAAGGTGAAACTTACAACATTACTTGAAAAAACATAATTGATAAATGTTTTGTCAGATTAAGTTAAGAAGGAATTAAAACTTGTTAAGTTGGATTTGAACCAACCATATCTAAGTCATGCTTTTCTTGATTTCTTTTTCCTTCCAGTATGATATAGTATGTGCTTGGTATTCCTTCTCCATGAGATCAATTTCCCTCTTGGGTTTCTCCTCGCACCACCTATGATTCACTTCAGCTAGCTTCTCCCAAGATGTCGCTTTATTACCTTTAGTACACGAAGAAGTCAAATTTTTGTTTATAGGCTTTTTTAATTTTTCGGGGTGGTACTTCTGTCAGCTGCATGACGGTGTGTCAGTTTCAAATTTATATCCTCTTGGGAAAATTTGCAAAACGTCCGTACGGTCTTTTCATTTTCAAAAATTGTTATATAAATGTAAACAGAGGTAGCAATGGTACCAACATTAAAATTCACAAATATGCCGGTGATGCCACATATTTCCGTTAAGAGAAGTATTTTAGTATATTTTAGTTCAGCAAATGGGGGACCTCATAATTCCCGTCCTGCTATATGGTGCAGAGGCTTGGACGATGACAACAAGTGATGAGTCGACGTTAGGAATTTTGGAGAGAAAAGTTCTGCGAAAGATTTATGGTCCTTTGCGCGTTGGCCTCGGCGAATATCGCATTCGATGGAACGATGAGCTGTACGAGATATGTATATGAAGACATCGACATAGTTCAGCGAATTAAAAGACAGCGTCTACGCTGGCTAGGTCATGTTGTCCGAATGGACGAAAACACTCCAGCTTTGAAAGTATTCGACGCAGTACCCGCCGGGGGAAGCAGAGGAAGAGGAAGACCTCCACTCCGTTGGAAGCACCAGGTGGAGAAGGACCTGGCTACGCTTGGAATATCCAATTGGCGCCACGTAGCGAAAAGAAGAAACGACTGGCGCGTTGTTGTAAACTCGGCTATAATCGCGTAAGCGGTGTCTACGCCAATTAAGAAGAAGAATGGGTAACTAATAACAGTGAAGTCAGACCTAAACGGCCTACGCAGACGGGTTTTCTGTTCAAATATTTATCATGTTGAAAAAAGGAGAGAAAAATAAAAACTGTTAGTGTGTGGTACTACCCTATATTTTTTGTTGTTTAGTATAATGCACTATGCCTAAAATCCCCCTTTGCATCAATAATTAAACTGGGGAAGGTGCCGTGTATACCCAAAGAGCAATCTATGGCATGTCTTCTTAAAATAAAGGCTGTCCCAAAATTATCGCAAAATTGGAGTTAAATACAGAACAGTTGGATGCCTTTCGCTTGCAAGTTTTTATTGAATCATAAAGTACAAAAGATAGAGTTATTTATGAAGTAATACATATATAGGGCAAATGGTCTCTAAGGCTTTCTATACATATATGTAGTCGCTTGTCGATATTTTCCATGACTATTCTCCATAAATGTGGCTGAATTAATTGCAACATTTAATCACCCCTTTAAAGCACACGGGGTTGTGGGCGTGTTGCAATAGAAAAATAAAAATAAAAGAAATTGAATAGCGTTAAATCACGCGATCTAGAGGTCTATTTCTGATCACCAAAACGAGAGAGTACAAGACTTGGAAATAACTTAATACCACCAATTTCGGCAAAATGAACTTGGTTATCATGTCGCGATATAAAGCGCCAATAACAGTGACTGCTCGACCAATATCATTTTGAAAAAAGCATGGTCTAATTAACCCGCGCCTAAAACTGAGCTGTGGACGCATTTGTTTTTCGACAATCACATGGTTCTCAAAACCCCAAAAGCGGCAATTTAACGATTAACAAACCAATCGTGGTGAAAATGTGTTTCAACGCGTAGGATGGTTTTGCCCGCAAAAGCTGTCATTATTATATTCTTGCAACTTGTTGCTACAGAGAATAGTAGTTTAGTGCCTGTCTGTTCATATAGTTCGATATGCTTATTTAAGAAACGAAAATTGACATATACGAAGCTAACTGCGTTTTCATGAGTACACAACACATCGTTCAGCTGTCGTTGATCCCTTAGCGAGTACCCAACACAAAGTAATCTCGTATACATAATGATTTACATAACTGAGAAGTAATTTATATTTGAAGTCTACTGGTATTTACGTGATCGAAGTTTGTGCATTTGTAGATCATATTAAGTTCTTAACTCATAAAAATTATAAAATATTTCTATAAGTTACTGTCTGCTGATGTGTCATCGAAGGATACTGAATAAACACGATGACATGATAGGAATTCTACATCAAAATGTTTCGCACAAAAGTCTCTCGGGGAAACCTGCAACTTCCATACTTCATGCACAATAATACACAAAAACTGCTAAGAAATCTTAAAATCTATATACAACATTTTATACAACTATTATGAGGCCAAACCACCACCCTTTGCCCTTAACTATCCGAATGCAAACTAACAAAGTGGTTGAGTAAATTGCATATTTTGTAATTGGATTTAACGAACTTCGCTTTATTGATACTAAGAGGTTTGTTAAAAAATTTAAATTATTTAAAATGATTTTATCCACGTACGAGCGTCGTAAAATATAAAGAAGTTGAAGTGCAAAAAGAAAACACTAAATATATAACAAAGAAGTGAATAAAATCCTCAAGTTGTATATCAGAAGCCACTAAACGACGCGGCAAGCAGCTGTCGAACTACAATAAATGTTTATCCCCCTTCTTAGAAAAATATCGACAAAGCAGGCAAAATGAGATTCATGAAAAATGCAAGGAAACTGCAGTTTCGTGCGTTCGAAAAGTTCGCGACTGTAAAGTATCGGTAACAGCGCAGAGCTAAACCGATAATGGATTCAATATATTTTTTCTTCAAAAAACCATAAAACTATGGTAGCCACATAAACGCAACACGAACATATCCATGCTCACTACACACACCCAGCAAGAACAATACGAAAGCTCGTTACCCCGCTGTCAAACCCAACTAGTTAGATAAATATCTAGAATAGGTCTTGTTGAATAATGTCTGCTAATTAGACAAAGTGAAGATTTCCCAATATTTAACGCTCACCTTAATTTTCTCTCACTTATTCATGGTTTAAGCTATATTTACTTAGGGATGTTTGCTTTTTGGCTCTCTCTTCCAAAACTAACTAAAAATATATGGGTAAAATACAAGCGCGTCGCGTGGTCAGTGCCAAGTGTCTGTCGCTTATGAAAACTTTATGGCAGGTTTTCCTTTTTATGTTTACACAGAGTAAAAAAGTATACAAATTAAAAAGATATATGTATTTACTGTTATTGTTAAAATTGTGGAGGCTTGGAGTGGTTTAATCATTAAAAAAAAACTTCAGATATACACTATATTATACTTTTTGAACGAATAGTATTCAGTGTTTCTTAATCTATAACTAAAAATTCAAAATAACGACCTTTTGACCTCTAAATAAACCAATCTGGTTAAACATGAATTAGACTAGATTAAACCCCTTTGTTCGTTAGGGGCCCCTATACCAAGAATCATATTGGTCAGAGTCAATGAACTTTAAAATCGAACCTTTCGAGTCGGTACTAATAATACCTTTACTTAGCGCAGAGTGGTAATTGACTGTTTCTGTTCTTTTAAATTCACGAAAAAAAGAAACGATTTTACCCCGAATGCTATCTGACTGCTTATTTTAATGCTTAGATTTATATTAACTACATTGAGGAACGCATGAAAAACCAATTATGGTGCTATATTTGCTAAACTAGAACCAGTTCATCATTAGTACCCAACTACCAAAGTTGCAATATTGAAAAAAAGCTAAATGTTTGCTCCCAAGATATATTGGAAAGTGTTAAATCCCAAGAAGATTAAGTTTTATTTCATTGGCAACACAGCAAAAGGAAAAGCAATGGAATCAATGGCAGCAGCAGAGTATCACCAACGATGCAACATTAACGCCATTTCCGACACAAAAAGCAGCTGAGCGCGTTCCCACAAAGCTAGGAAAACCAACAACAGCAGCGGAGCATGCTGGGCGCAAGTTGAGGTTGTGGTGGCGTTAGGTGTCGGCAGAAAAAGAAAAGAAATTGCGAGCACAAATTTAAAAATAAAAGAGAGAAACGATGTAAAAACCTGATAGAGCGAGTTTGAACGACGGGACGGAATGCGACTGCGAGCAGCAAGCCAAAATATTATACCAGAACAATATGCGCGTTAGTTGCGAAAAAATAGGATACATGCAACAACAACCACAACAAGGCCAACGAATAGAGCCCTTGTGTGCAGTTTGTATTTGCTGCACACCGCTACAAAAAATCGTTGTTTGTAGAACCCAAAAGCCGGAACCGGAAATGTGAGCTGCCAATTTGTGTTAAACAAAGCACAAAGCAAGTGCAGAATTTGGCGTGGCCGCTGTGGGCGTCAGCAGACTCGGGCAGGTGACGGTTTCGCGCGCTACTTTTTTCAGCGCGGTGCAAATTGTTTTGTTGCGTTTGATACCAATGTGTGAGCTGTGTATGTGCGTTCGACAGAGCAATGTTTTTATGTATTTATTTGTATTTGTTTTTGTGTTGGCAGTAAACAAACACGCATGGGAGAAATTAAATTTTCCAATAATTCGAAAGCTTTGCCAGTTGGCGACAACTGCTGCTGCGGCGACCCTGGTACGGTTGCTGCCTGGTGAATGACGCAGCTGTTGGGCGCCTGCCGTTGAGATTAAATCGTTCCAAAGTGCCGCAAGCCAGCGGCGCCTGTGTTGTTGCCGCGCGAAATACTTGCGCAAACTCCCAGTATATGTATGAACATATATATGAACATTTGCATGCATATAACTATAATTTCTTTTCCATTTTTTCCCACTGCTATTCTACGAGTACTTGTACCGTTGTATGCGTGGTGGTCTCTCCCACATGCATGTGTGGTACAATACATGCGCATATATAAATATTTTTGCTTTGTGACTTTTAAAAATATTAGTTTACATGTGCGAAGCTTTATATTTTCATTTAGTTTGAGTTTTGCAAACGTTTGACTGCACATACATATTTCCACATACCAATATTTAATATTTATTTGTGTTACTGTGATCAAAGATGACACACTATTTAATGATTTGTCCCAATCATACCATGAACAGGGTACATTATGTTGATCGACATGGCGGGATAACTCGCTTTAGCCATGTCCATTTGTCTATTCGTCCCTAAGGTTTTGAGATATCGGTCTGGAATTTTGCGCACGTTCTTTTCTCACCAAGAAGTTGCTAATTAGTCAACGGCCGATATCGTAGCCATATAGCTGCCTGTCAAACTAACCGATCAAAGTACTTGTACAGAATCTTTTGTAATTGTATTTTGTATTGCAGCTACGGTTCCCTACAAGGGTGATACACTGATTATAGCAACCCTCCAACTTTTTGAAAACATTTTTTTGGTACTAATTGTTTTTTGCTTCAAGCAAGTATTCCAAGCGAGTATTCTTTTAAAATTTGAAAGGAGGAAATAAGCACTGGGGGCCAAATCTGGAGAATACTGTGGATATGCAAGCAATTTTTATTATCATTTTCAATGACTTTTCACCCGGTACACAACACTTTCTTTTTCTTTAAATGCGGCCATTTTTCAGCGATTTCGTTCTTCAAATGGTTCGATAACTCCATATAATAGTCGCCGTTGCTCGTCCTATCTTTTTCAAGGTAGTGAAAATTACAAAATACAGGCGCCATTACCTTGCTAGTCAACAGTTGTGTTTTCCACGCTTCGGAGTGGGTTCAGCGTATGCGGTCCAATGACTGTCGATTGATTTTATTCATTGTTACATATCGACACAAAAATTAGATTTATTACGCTTAAATATCTCCAAATCATCAAATTGTGGTTATTTTATCTCAATAACTGCTTTTGTTACATCTCTGCAAAATAAATACAAAATTAACCAGATTCATTAAATAGAAAAAAGTTATTTAATTTTTTTTTTGGTAGCGGCTTTCAGAACTAATATGATTGACAAAAATCTCTAAGTTACATAGCTTAATTTTAATATAAATATAACTAATTTATTATATTAGCTTAAATATGATATCTATTAGATCGTTATCCATTCGTAAGTTCATCAAATACATGCAGTAACTGAATTTTTTGCAGAATTTTAATACCCTGACCAGGGTATATTGTGTGTAAAAGCCCGAAGGAAACGTAAGTGACCCTATAAAATAATAATATATAGAAAACAGTTTCTAGTCTTTCGATTGTAATTGTTTTAATAAATCTCATACATAAGATAAGGTTATTTATGGAATAACAGATCGCGGCAATTGACCTCCACGGCTTTCCATACACATACACACTTGGTTGTCGATATTTTCCATGACTCTTCTATATAAATATGACTGAATTTCATTGATGCAAGGTTGAATACCCTCCTTTAAAGTACGCGTGGTTGTGAACTTGTTGCAATAGACCTGTGATTTTAATATAGAAAAATCTAATGGTAATAAATTACACGATCTAAGGGCCAATTCTGATCACAAAAATGAGAGAGTACATGACCTGGAAATAGCACATGCAGTAATTGCAGCGTTTTACGAGCTAAATGACATGGGGCACCGTCTTGTTGAAGCCGCATTTGGCCACATCAAAATTATTTAATTTCGGAAAAAGAACAAGGTTATCTTGTCATTTCGGAAATGTATGTGAACTCTTTACGGAAGTTTGTAATACTATAATAGAGTTTAGTTGTTTTAATTTCAATTCAACTAAGTCGAATTATAAACGGTAAAAGGAGTGTTATTTTATCTGCAAGTGTGAGAAAGTTCATTAGTGTTAAGTGTACGCTAGTCTTTCTGAAATACATAAAGTGCATTTGGCGATTATTACAACGAGTGAAATTATTCAACAAAGAATTTCCATTAAATTTTGTGTGTGGAATCAAATTTCTGCTGTCGAAGTGTTGGAAACAGACTTCGGTGAAAGTTGTTTGCCGCGAGCAAGTGTCCATGTGACCTTGGTTATTCAACATACTATAACCACTGGGGAAACCATTTTAAGTCAAAGACATTAAACGTGAGTCGCTACCCGCATTGAAGGTTATTGCCGAAATTGACTTTAACAATTGTTTCGAGGATCGGAGAAAACGTTAGCACAAGTATATTGGGGCCAAGGGGGCCGACATAGATTTTGAAGAATACATTAAGAATTTTAAAATTATGAACTTACTATTTTTTGCTCATAGTAATATTAAGCATCCTCCTCTCTTTCAACATTGACAACATCTCAAAATATTTTCCCCAGAAATTCCAGAAATGCATTTGGAATGAAAATCATTTATTCCACAGCTAGAACCAGTCGTTGTTGCGTTTCGGTTCTGCTTTTCCCGTTTACTCTGTAGTTGCTCTTGTTTTCAGTGAGACTCATTGACGTTACTCGTTGTTCTGCAGTTGACATCATTTATTTGAAAACAAGTAAAAAATTAGATTTCATTTTAAAAGGAGGAGATTTTAGAAGACGCCAAAAGGATTCCTCCTTAACAACTTTTGTAAATACAACTATAGGAATTTGTGATATATTTACATTAATCTCTCCATAGTTCCAAAGGACACGTTTACAAAGTCTCATCACGATATCTCCATTTGTACTTAAGTTATCACTTGCAAGGGCAGACAGACGTACAAACAGGCTGCCACAGCAACTACACCAATAACAAACTACACATGCTGCTTTACTAACAACAAAAAATTTCAATTCCTTTTTCTTGTTTTGCGTTAGAACAGAAGAGTTTTGGAAAAATTGAGAATTCCGCTCGGAATCAATTGGATGCTGGCAACAAAAGCAATCAAAAAACCAAAACAAAACATTCAAAAACAAAGTGCAAAGACGCACGACAAATGTATTCTACTTTCCACAAAGTACATATGTACTCGTATGTACAACAACTCGTAACATACACATACGCCAGGAAAGAAGGCGTGCCAGGGCTTCACGTGTGCATTATGTATGTGTGCTTGCTTGTGGTAAAGTGTGTAGGTGCGAGGGTGTGTGAAATCCTTCAAGTAGGAGCTACTGGACGCCGGTTGTATGACGTTAGGTGAGAACTTGGTGTACTGGCAGGAGTTTTGCATTTGACAGCTTCGTAATTAACTTCTGCATTGTCGACGCGTTTTCAGAGGCATTTCTAGGTAAATTCAGGGTTCCGCACATGTTTATACACAATGGTGTTCACAATAATAGCAGTGTGTATTTCGAAAATATATCCCGAATAAGCACTAAATAAATTGAGTTAGTTATTATAACACTCCTTTGTTATTACATAAATTTAAATATTTAAACCAGTTTCGCTATTCCTTCTTTTGATTTCACAAAAATACGTATAATTTTATTCCCAAAGCTATTAGCAATATAAGGCAAGTAAAACCACCTACCCAGTACCTACATTAACATTTAAACGCTACTGCGTAGATAATATTATATGGATACTAAGGAATTATTATTTGTGGGTAGGCGGCTTTGCCGTGGCGAAGGTCTTAAGTAATAGGATACACAAATACAATATACAAGGAGTGTTCCAAAGACAACAGGACCTTTTGAATCTAGCGCCCCCTGGTGCGTTGGAATCTGCTATCTTTATGGAGTGAGAATTTCATAACATTTCAACGACGGAAGTGAAGTTATTGCGTTTTAAGTGTCAGTACGTTTGTTATTGGTGCGAAAATGAGCTTCGAACAAAAATGACGATCTACATCAAACCGTGACCGATTAATTGACCAAAAATCACATTTAAACCATTAACCACTCCACGTATTCACCTGATATGGTGCCGACTTCTTGTTTTTCGGAAAAATGCATTTGCCCATGAAAGGAAAGCGTTATGCAGACGTAGAGGCCATTCGAAAGGCTTGCACCGGCATACTGGCGGTCATACCGGCCAACGAGCTAAAACACTCGTTCTACATGCTTTTGGACCGTGCAAAAAGCTATATTGAGGCAGAAGGATACTATTTTGAATAAATTAAATAAAATAATAAAATACAAAGCAGTCATGACTATAAATAAAAATAAACTGGCTAATAAAGGAGAGAATCGGTGCAAGAGGAGAGAATAATTCCTAAATCAGGTGATATCAGCCGGTACTAGAGGGCAGTCTATATACTAGGTAAAATTGAAAAAGACCAGGATGCCGGCACCGCAGCTGACGAAGAGGAAGTCAAGTGCGTAAAGCAAATAGTGGAGGAGTATGAAAAATTCCTGAAAGAAGCAATCAGAACTTCTCATCAAAATCAACAGTCAACAGACTACAGAAAGACGAGCGAGGGGGAACAGAGCAGAATTTTTGAAGATTTGCAAGACACTGGATATTGCAGTCAGATTTTCATGTGTTGTTTTGTACTTTGTACTGGGCAGATATCCCCTGGAGTATTTATTTTATATTTATTTCTCAAATACCCTTAGTGGCTGCAAAGTTATGATTTTCCAAGACCAGACAAACAAGATCTTCCGCATAACCTTTCTCTTGAAAAATAGTGGCGTTGGCTTATTAGATGTTGTCATTTTCCATGCCTCTTTAGCATATACAGGAACGGGTATAATGACTTTTTAGAGTTTGATCATTCTTCGTCGAGAGAGGAGTTTACTTCTCAATTTCATGTTAAGTTCGAAGTAGCAGCTGTTGGCAAAAGTTGTTCTGCGTTGGATTTCGAGGCTGACATTATTGTTGGTGTTATCACTGGTTCCAAGACAAATAAAAATATCTACTTATGACTGTCAACAGTGAGATAGGGGCCGAATCGCGAGTGCGACGACTGTTTGTTTGCTGACTAGAGATATATCGTCTTGCTCTCGTTCACTGCCAGACCCATTTGCTTTGCTTCCTAATCCAGTCTGGAGAAAGCAAAAATTACTGCGAGGATGTTGGGGTCAATGATATCGGCGTACGCCAGCAGTTGCACAATTTTGTAGATTAATAATTTCTGTAGCTCGAATTATTTTCTCCAACAGTAGATTAAAGATGTCGCGCAATAAAGAATCGCTTTTTCTGAAACCTCAATCAATTGGTATCGAACGGCGCGGAGAGGTCCTTCCAGATACTTCCAGAGATATTGGTATTTTGCAACGCCAATTTAAAAAGCCGTATTAATTTTGCAGGGATACCAAATTCATACATCGCGGCATGAAGGCAGATATTTTTCATGCTGAAAAAGGCTGCTTTGAAATCGGATTCACGGATATTTTCCAAGATTCGTAGAATTTTCGAGCATTGTCTCTGTCGGCCAGCTTGTCAAGCTCTTCGTACTTACACATTTCGTCCTCACCCTTGTTGTGTCTGCAAATCCTTCTCGCTTCTCTCTTCAACTCTCGGTATCCATCCCAAGATCAATGTAGAAAATAGCCCACTGTCAAGTCGTCAGCCATAAGAAAAATTATAGACGATTATTTTTTTTGAAACTTCACTGGAAATAATCATTGCTTGTCCTCTCTACATGACTATTCGGACCTATTACAGAACGAAAGCTATTATGGTAGTACCAGAGGGCTTTATAGGTTCTTCAATTTAGTGGAGTAATATACAGTGGACCAATAAAGTTTACATACACCTAGTTCTATTAAATTACGACACGTTTATTTGTTATAAAATGAATAAATTTTGTGGTCTTTTCTATTCATTTCAAGATATGTATATTTAACATTAAATATAGCATATTAAAGTTTTTTTTTTTTTTWATAAAAAAATTATTATTACATTTATTAGGAAAAATATGCAGGCTATTAAACCTAATGATAAGGAGGAGTGCGAGCAGCTTTGGCCATCGACCCCGATATTATAACAAATCTATATTATATCATATTATGTATGTTACATTCCACTAGAAAATTATAAATACATGTAATGCTTTCAAAAGATGGTGTTTTTAACAGTGTTTGATATTGAGCAGAAATAAAGTGTTTATGCCTAATACTCTCTAAAGCTGGACAGGTGCGTAAGATGTGGTCCACGGATAGTGTGTTGGAGCAGAAGGGGCAAGATGACTTAGGATTTCCGGTGAGTAGGTGCTGATGTGTGATTTGTGTATGGCCGATTCTTAAACGTGTGAATACGGTTGCTTGCAGTCGAAATATATTGCTAGGGTAGTAAATTTTATTTCGAAGTGGGTTGAAGTTTTTATACGGGTGTTCGAAATTTCTCCAGTCCGCGCGTTTTCTTTCCTGTACATGCTTTTGTAACAGTTTTCTAAGATCATTTTCGTCATGTAACTCATGGAGAAGAGTTCCCAGCAATTCCGACGTGGCCTGGTACCCAGAGCAAAACTATTTTTCGTTTGTTTTTGATGCATATGTCTCGAATTTTTGATATTATTGTAGAGTTATTGCGTATATTACGGATTTGATGGTAGACCACTTTCACCCAAGATGCTTTTTACTGGTGATGTAGGAAACGCATTTATGCTACGGCGAATCGCAGCATGGTATGGAGCCAACAATTGCTTTATATTTGTGTTGGCACACCATCCATAAATCGGTAAGCCATAATCGATTTTAGAGAGTATTATGGCTCTTRYAATATTAATTAGAGTATTTGTATGTATAAATGAACGCTTACTAGATAAGTATTTAATTATATTGAGCCTTTTGAAAAGGTTTTTTCGAAGACTAAGGCATTGGTATTTRAAATTAAATTTGTTGTCAAAAAAATTCCTAAGATTTTTAAGTTATTAACAGATTCTATTGCAGTGTTATCAAATATAAGTTGAGGATAATTACAATTTTTCTTTTTGCAAATATGTAGTAATTTACATTTTGAAATGGAAATAGATGCTCCGGTGCGGGCACCCCATTTTTTAAATTCTAAAAGTATTTTTTGAGAAGCTTCATTAMTTTTCAGTCTTTTAAATTTGTATAAATAATAGCGTCTTCCGCGTACAAAGTTAGCTTAATGTTCTTAATATTTAAACAAATGTTAGTAAGTTTATCAAAAGCAATAGTAAATAAAATTACAGAGAGCGGGGAGCCTTGTGGTATACCATTTTTAGGGAATTTACATTGGAAAATATATTATTGACTCGAACTCGAAACTGACGATGTGTCATGAAGGCCTTTACTATCATAAAAGCTTTAGGACCAACCTCCCAGGCTGCGAGTTGGCTCAGCACTGCGTGAAGTTCTACGCGATCGAACGCTTTTTCGAAATCGGTGGACAAGATTGKGGCATGGTTTTTGGTTACAACAGTGTTAGAAACAAAATGCTGTAGCTGGATAAGTGAGTCAATAGTRCTGCGCTTGTTCCTAAATGCGGTTTGATTTTGCTTGATGTGCTTGTTTTTTGTAACGAACCAAGTTAATCTTTTTGCAATGATTTTTTCGAAAATTTTGCTGAGGCAGGACAGCAAAGAAATTGGTTTGTAGGAAGAAGGCAAGTCGGCAGGCTTATTTGGTTTAATAATGGGTATGACCGTCGCTATTCGCCAAGGGTGTGGGTATGAA
>NW_017537002.1:202386-207396 GCF_001853355.1 Bactrocera latifrons
AACTTTACACAAATACGGTATTTGAGCTGAGGTATCCCTTGTGGAAAAATTGTCGTGATCGGACTATAACTTTTCAATGAAATTAAAATAAATGAAAATACAATTCAATACTCAAAGTACACAAATTGATTTAATCTAATTAATTTACAGCAAAATAAAAAAATATGTAAATGACGGATAATGAAGTCTCCATTATCACTTTATCATGCGAGAGTATAAAATGTTCGGTGACACCCGAACTTAGCCCTTCCTTACTTGTTTTTATTATCTCTTTGGCTTGTAGGAATTTTTGACATTCTTTGGAAGAGGAGGGATGTGGCTGTGCGCAGTTAGCACTGAAAGTGTGTTCACAGTCAGATGGGGAATGGGGGGTAGGGAACAATTTGCACAAAGAGGTGACCGTTTACAATTGTTTTTCGTATGCCCAAGGAGCTGGCAAGATTTGCAGCGCATGGGGAGTGGTATGTATTGGCGAACCAAAACTTTGCACCATGCAATGTCGATCTTACTGGGAAGATGGTAAAGATTAAATGTGAGTAACACKACTCCGGAGGGGTGAAGGTTACCGTCGAAAGTTTTTTTAAACTTGTATGCTGCTACAACTCCTTGGGACCTTAATTCCTTAACAATTTCTTCTTCAGCTACATTGTTAAGAAATGGGGCAAACACTRTACCTTTCACGTAGTTTAGCGATTCGTGTAGCTTGGCTGAGATAGAGCACACATTTTCGAGTTGTTTTGCTTTTATAAACTTTTCGGCAATTTTATTGCTTTTTACAAGGATAAGTAGTTTTCCATCACGAAGAGTAGAAATGGAGTGAACCTCACTACTAATTTGTTTGATACCACGATGAATTGCAGGGAGGGATCAGTTGATTCAATCACGACAAATTTTGGATCATTCACTTTAGTTTCAGGCAGAAAGGGAAAATCGGTTTGAAGGGCACTTGAATCACTTTTGTTTTTCTTTCTTTTCGGTATAGTACCTAATAACGCAAATCGATTTGCGTTAATGTTTGGTGGCCCCGGGGCCATGGTGCACGTGTTTTTAAAGTTCACGTAAACAAAAGTATGCGTATGCACAGAAATAGAAAAAAAGAGAAAAAGCGGATAGGCTGAGCTGAGAAAGAACGAAATCAAAAAACTCCGTACGCGCAAAAACAAACGTCTAATCTGCAAGAGAGTTAGTCGATGACTATTTTAATAAAAAAAAAAATAGTGCTAAAGCTGAAAATGCGCCTAATTTACATCAAAAAACTTGACGTACACCAATGATTATTTATATACATAATTCAAAAGTAATTATATAAGTTTTAGCAGGTTTTAGCTTACATTTGTCCCCAGACTTCGACGTATGCTCCCCACTCAACTTCTGGTATTATTTCCGGATATTTTGAGCCACTAAGTCCATGATTCAGCTTTTTGGCCTTATTTTGATGAAATTCGATGTTTTCGAATACGATTTTTCAAAAAGTTCCAGATATTTTGAATATCATCAATATATGGTGATTGCGGGACCAATGGAGTTATTTTTAATTTCATAACAAGCTTGCACGTACAAGATAAGACGGGTGTTTTGGGTCGTTAACTTTTTGGATATGAATTATGACCATTTTAAGCTTTAGCAGTAATTTTTTTTTATTTGTGTAAAAAAAATATTTTTATGTGCTAAATTTAATGCTAAATATACATCTTTTGAAATGGATAGAAAAAAGCGACAAAGTTTATTCATTTTAGAACAAATAAACGTGTCCTATTTTAATAGAACTAGGTGTATGTAAACTTTACTGGTCCACTGTATGTGTGACTCTCCACTGAACTGTAGTTTGTATTGCATTATGAATTAATTTCTTGCCACACTGGCACAGGGTAAAATGCAACAATTTATCAGCTTCCTTGTTAATCCTTATTTGCAAAAATGTCTGAAACCGACCTGACGCTTTTTTTTTTTTTTTTGCACAAGCACAGTCACATAAATCTTTCCCGCAAAATATGTGGTGTAATAAAATTGCGCAATGAAATAAAAAACGAATGACACACAGCATAGGCGACATGCCAAAAGCCAGAAGCCACAACCGAGGGTCAACAGCTTCCCAATTGTTTCAATTTGCCAAAATTTCCATACGCAACAGCATTTAGAGTGCCATCAAGCAAAGCAGAAACACAATAGCAACTGTCACAAAAAAAGCTTTGAAAGTGGAAGCCAGGGGAAATTTTTATTGGCACATGTCGCTGGTACAGCGCGTTTTATTGTTTTCACACGCTTGTCCGCACACCCTGATTACTCCAAACGTTGCACCAAGCAAAGCGGCGCTCTTCCTTCATTTGTCACCAACTGGCTGGCAGTGAGCTGTTAACATCGAAATTGAATAATAATTTTTATGTAACGCCTTCTGAAATCGATTAGCAATAAAAATTCAAATTTCCCCAAAATGCGCGAGAGTGCCCTTTGTTGGTACTACAAGCCAAGTCTTTCACAGGCACGCAAAAACACCTCCACGAATTCTGGGTTCAGCATTTAGATACATACAAATATACACACGTGTGGTGTGAGAAATATGGGTTTTGGCCTAAATGCGTGGTGTGTTGTTGTGCTTACGGCCATTCGGAACACGTTGTCAATATGGAGCCATAAAGCATTATGGTCGATTCAACACTTGCGCGCAGATCCACAGAGCCAGGCCACCTTGCCAAAGTAATGTGACACAGGCGGCTGCAACAGCTAATATTGTGCAAGTATTAGCAATTGTTTGGGCGAATGCTGCTAAATCGCGGCTACTCCAACTTCCAGCAAGGAGGCAATATAGCCTGGCCACTGACGCTGTTGCTGCCGAGGAAATAGCGCAGTATGGTGGTTCTTTGATCATAAATAACGACACTTTTGTCATTTATTCACATAAATTGCAGCAGACGCACCGAACATTACTGCAAATCCTCAGATCATACAGACGCTCGAATTCCCTAACCTCGCATGTACGCACGCAAACGTAACAGATAGCCAAATAAGGGGCGCAGAATACAGCATAGAGACACTGCTTGTTGGGTAAAAAAAATAATTGACCTCAAGAAAAGAAGTTATGTATAGTATATATAAGTAAAAAACTGAGCGAAATTATTTAAATTTTTGCCAACTAGAAATGAAACCGTGTGTGCAAATCCTGTCAATGTCGTTTGCCCAACACGCGTAATTGCTTCTAACCGATTTCACCTGCTCCGTCACCCCAGTGCAGAATGTTGCATTTCGCCTGCCAGCTGCACATGAATCACATCGCCTTTTCGCAAATGACAAACGCAATCAGCGCGAAAACGCAAAAAAGAGCGAATCATTTGAATTGTACTGGGGAAAATGTACGCCACTCTTTTATATGAAAGGCAGAAGAAATCTGTCATAAATTTAACTACCGCATCAAATTCTTCGAGCTTAACTTTGTCGCGCAAATTAATTTTCACTACTACGCCTGTACATCTGTTGTACAAATATATAAATGCATACTTATTAACAATTTAAAATTACTATTTGAGATATGCAACTATATTTTCCGTGGTCCACACGTTGACCCAACCTCTTCTTGATAAAAATATGTACGAGGTATTTTGTTGTCATATAAACTACCATTAATTTGTGTAGGTTATTTATTTTAAGATTTGATTTCTACATTCATATCATATATATGCTAATGAGTCATTATTAGGACTAAATTTAATCGAGGTGGTTTTATTTACCAACATAAAACGTAAAAACCCAACATTCATTCTTCGACGAAAATGTCAATGGATTACAATCATATTTGGTATCTTATTACTTTATGTAATAGGCCACTAATTTAAATTACAATTCACATTGTGCTTGAGATATTTAAATCAGCCTCGTTAACTCAAATGCGATATACATATATAAACTCAACTAAAGATGCTAACTTGGAAAACATCAACCAGAAGAAGATTGGGACTGATTACAATGATTTTTGCGATTACTCAAGTCCACTCTAGAACATGTTTCTATTTGTATGTATATATGTTTTCATAAAGAAAATCTGCATAGTGAACGAAAATTACGAGATTTATTATAATCGTGGATCGGTTTTGAAACATTTTCGGCATTAATGACAAAGGCCATAACTATAGAAAAAATACATTTGATTTTGTTAAGATTATGTATTGATCGATATATACGAAATAAAGCCAAAAGACACTACCTGTATGTACCGATATTTTCGGTAAAAAAATCCTTTTACGGTATAAATCCCTTAGAACTTGGTTACACATAATTGGTATCAAGGGTCTTGAACAATTATGGTCCAATTTTAACAATTTTTAGACGTGACATGGCATAAGCAAAAACTACAATTTGTGCAAAGTTTTATCCAGATATACTGTAAAATGAAAAAATTAGCTAAAACTATAAGTATGGGCAGTAGGCTTGTTTGTATTGCGATATTCACACTGGCGCATAGAAACGTGGGAATAATCATAGATGCACCAAATTACTATGAGGCCTTTCTGTATAATATATCATGAGAAACGTTTCGTTAACATTAGTGTTACCAAATCCCGAAACTTGAAAGGCGGCAACCTTCATACAAAATATGTGATATTTTAGTGAAATTAAGGGGACACATTTTCTTAAAGGTTGTAAAATTGTATTATTGGTTTGGAGCTAAAGGAAAACGATTTAGTCTTGGCGTAAATCTGATATCCCTGATATAATGAATTCCGATTCTAGTTGATTTACTTACTTACCATTTCCTTACTTGTTACAATTACATTTGACAACTTTAAGCTAATGCACTAATTTTTCTTATTCCACAACACGATGTGACACATTATGGGCCGTTTTCTCAATGTCTGGTTAGAAAGCGTCTGTCAATTATGTTCTGGTTAAAAAACAAAAAAAAAAATACTTTTTGACGAAAGAGGGAGTATTGGTTAAATTAACCAAAACTACGCGCATTTACGACCAGCATGCCTCTACTTTACGAGCACCCTAAGAGCATCGAAAAAAACTGGCCGA
>NW_017537002.1:207521-266266 GCF_001853355.1 Bactrocera latifrons
GGTTTTCTTTCCCCAGATATAGGACCAATATTAGATACATTTATGCCCACAATTCCTGAAGCTATCAAGGGTTTGATAAGGTTTGCTTTACTTCGTTTTTAAACCTTTATTTTATTTTTAATTTTTAATAAGTAAATAAGAGCTAAGAGCGAGTTTTCACCCGATTTTTTTAATTCTAAGCACAAGTATGAGCCGTAATAATGTTTCTCTTACTCTCTAAATTTTATTAAGTTAATTTTACATACTGGCTGATGTATGCGGTATAAAGTCGACTATATATATATCTATATATATATCTATAGACTATATATATATATAGTCCTTTATATATCTCGATTAGTTTTACGTGGTACATGTAACCGTTGAGTGAGCAAAATAGTTATAATCTGTAGCAAGATGATGCAAGAGTACAAAAACGGGAAAATATGAAACAAAATAATTGAAGTCTTTGTAATGTAAGTTTTGTTTTAATTGATGTAAACAGAGAGACAAATGTCGAAAACATATATTTCAATAAAACGCCTTTTATACACTTTACTTTAATCATTTTCCAGTGGAAAATTTTTTTAAGAACTATCAGTAATCTGCTTTCATGTGACGATCTCATCAACATAGTAATTGAATATTTCTCCTTGTTGCTCACTTTTTTAAACATTATCCAAAACTGTATCCAAATTACTACTAATATAGTCTAACTTGATACGCCAATTTGCTCCTTGGGCCTGACTGTTTGTTAGCCTATTTTCCACAACTTCTTCAAAATATGTTACTTAGTGGTTGTTTAGAAAGTTTTCGACTATCAACCCAAACCTTCCAAGCTTCATTTTCGCGACGAGTTATAACTCTGATTGATTATAATCTGGATCTTTCTTTAATTGCCATATTTGATAACCATCAACTTTGCACTGCTTTCTCAAAAATTGTTTTTTCTTTGCTAACATGATCACGTATTAAATTACTGAATTTATTTATGCTTAGACTTTGGTGTAGATATTTCAGCCTCTTTTACACATCCATTGGCCGACTGCACCGTTATCTGGGTATTTGGCGACTTTATTGGTTCTGGATAGTCCATGTGAGTTACCTTTGAAACGAATGCAAGATTTTCAAGGGATCCCAAGAGTAAGGATCAGGTGACGTTTGCTTTGTAATTAGTCATTTAAAATTTCTTGAATTTCAATTTATGCGAAAGGTAGGTCTGTATGCTCGGACATAAAATTTCGCTTAAGCCGGCATTGTCAGTTACCGATTTCAAAATGCTGATTTGAATTGCCAGCAAACATTGGCACGTACTCAATTGAACATTTGTCCACAAAACACAAAACACCACATATATATAAGCGATGTACATATGTACAATAACTAATTAAGGGGCGAGTCCACCCTCACATTTAAAAAATTTTCACACCGTAGTATAAAGTCAGCCGTAATTTAGATTATTGACTAATTTGGAGTATTAGTCAAATATCTCAAATATTATATACCATTTATTTAAATCATTTTTATAATCGTATTATCCTTAGTATGGACAAATGTGGATGTGCTTTTATTTTTGCCTAGGGAGTATTTGTAAAACTCCTAAGTTCAATTCTCTCATATTTGGTCAAACAGTTTGATCCCTGAGATTAAAATTTCATTGTTTTACTTCCTAGAAGCTCTTCTATGGTTACTAGCGGAAATAGTTCTAAGACTAGAATGATGCATATTTTGAAGACTACGACAGCTACAACAATGATTTCGAAAATTAGGATTATCGCTGAAATCCTTGTATAGGAAATCTACTAAAATGCATTTTTCTTTAAAACGATACGACTTTTTCAACCAATCTGGCTTTTATTGCTAAAATAGGTGGGCGTACGTATTTTAAAATTAGATATTAATCACGTGAGCCATCGATAAATCAGCATTCGATTAATGTTTGGAAGTTGTAATAACTCTGTTTTCGGTTTTAGGAGAACCTATTTGTAGCGGACAGAAAACAGGCTGCCTACCTCSCAACGTTACGATCGACCACAACACGGTATAGATACCGACAGTTGAGGTGGGAAGCGAGACGTATTTGCAGACAGAAAAAGGCCAGAATGCGTGAGTACTAAGAGCTTGATAAGCTGGCCGATAGGGGTAATGCTCGAAAATTCTACGAAAAAATGCGGCGGCTTACAGAAGGTTTCAAGACCGGAGCATACTCTTGTAGAAACCCAAAGGTGATCTAGTCACCGATGCTCAGAGCATACTTAAATTATAGCGGGAATACTACTCCAGCCTGCTGAAAGGCAGTGAACGCATAACGCCAGGAGAAGGCGAACCCGATAAACCAATCGATGACGATGGAGCAGATGTTCCATTGCCCGACCATGAATAGCAATTACCCTCCTGAAGAACAACAAAGCAGCGGGAGCCGATAGATTACCGGCCGAGCTATTCAAGCACGGCGGCAAAGAACTGATAAGGAGCATGCATCAGCTTCTTTGCAAAATATGGTCAGACGAAAACATGTCCAACGATTGGAATTTAAGTGTGCCATGCCCAATCCACAAAAAAGGAGACCCCACAATCTGCGCCAACTACCGTGGGATAAGCCTCCTCAACATCGCATATAACGTTCTATCGAGCGTATTATGTGAAAGATTAAAGCCCGCCGTCAACAAACTGACTGGACCTTATCAGTGTGGCTTTAGACCTGGCAAATCAGCAACCGACCAGATATTTACCATGCGCCAAATCTTGGAAAAGACCCGTGAAAGGAGAATCGACACTCACCACCTCTTCGTCGATTTCAAAGCTGCTTTCGACAGCACGAAAAGGAGCTGCCTTTATGCCGCGATTTCTGAATTTGGTATCCCCGCAAATCGAATATGGTTTTGTAAACTGACGTTGAGCAATACCAAAAGCCCCGTCAGGATCGGGAAGAACCTCTCCGAGCCGTTCGATTCGTGCGACTCTTCCAACCTGCTGCTGGAGAAAGTAATTCGAGCTGCTTAATTGAGCAGGTGCAATCTTTTATAAGAGTGTACAGCTGTTGGCGTATGCCCATGATATTGATATCATCAAATCCAACGTAGGATAACTCTTGCCAGCAGGTGCCTCTTCGGGCTGCGTACGAAATTGAGAAGTAGAATCCTCTCTTACTGTCCTTTGTGGGATGGCCACGGCGAATATCGCATTCGGTGCAACGATGAGCTGTATGAGATACATGACGACATTGACATTTCAGCGAATTAAAAGACAGCGGCTACGCTGGCTAGGTCATGTTGTCCGAATGGACAAAAACACTCCAACTCTGAAAGTATTCGACGTTGTACCCGCTGGGGGAAGCGGAGGAAGATGAAGACCTCCACTCCGTTGGAAGGAGCGGGCTACGCTTGGAATATCCAATTGGCGCCACGTCGTGAAAAAGAAGAAACGACTGGCGTGCTGTTGTTAGCTCCGCTATAATCGCGTAAGCAGTGTCTACGCCTGTCCACTTTTTGGCGAATTTAATTGTGTTCATACCCATCTATTCGCACATACATTTCGTACACGTGCATGCGGTAACAAAAACATGAACAATAACTTATTTCTATAAAGAAAAGGTTATTACAAGATTCAATGATCTGCAAGATCAGCTCACGGCAGTGTCTCAGCCTATCTCTTCGGCGTTCAGAAATTGAGTGAATTATAATCGGAGTTCCAACAGTATGGACACCGAAAACGAACGTTGGGAATAAAGGACACTGCGATAATTCACAATTGTGCTTAAGCTAATAATTCATAGTAATTCTTAAACTGATTAAAACTATTAACTATAAATTCGTTACAAATAATCGTCGTTTTGTTACATCCCCCCCTCCGTGAATTGATCCGATTCACTTACTCCACGTCCAAAACGGAAAATTTCGACACGGTTAGACGAGGGATTCCACTGCTGGTGCGTAAATCAGCTCTCCTGATAATGCCATCAGATCCACGGTGTACCGCTTCTATTCGACCACGGCATCATTGCTTCGAGTCATATTGACGTCGCATACAAATACCAGATCACCAACCTGACTTGCTTTTGATCTTTCACACCACTTCATTCGACGTGTAAGTGTCGGCAAGTATTCAAGAATCCATCGTCTCCAGAACGTGTATCTTAACTGTCGGGCGATGCGCCACTGTTTTCCAAGTGCGCAGGGTTTCGTGACGACTTCGTTTGCGAAGTATTGGAAGTACCAAGCAAGAAATGATTCGGAGTAAGCGGTTCATCCTAATCTGATGATAGCGGCAGATGTGTGAGCGGTCTGGAGTTGACGATGTTCTCGGCTTCAATCAACAAACTCTGCAGCGTGTGCAGGAGGTGCAACTTCCTTTAAAGTTACATTGAGAACACGCTTTACACACCTTACCATACGCTCCCAAATGCCACCTTCTGAAGGATTGTTCGGACAATTGGATAACCATTCAACTCATTTCACAGCAAGATCGTCCTGAATGCGATGACAGTCAAATACCTTGGAGAATCGTTTTCCTTCATTAATCACGAATCCTTACTGGCATACCGCGACGATTGATAAAGTTTCGAATTGCAAGAATGCATGCACCTGTCGAAAGATCGGCAGCAACTTCCGAGGGAATCGAGCTACTCGAAAATTCAATATATTTTTCATTTGACGGCGCCACTTGTCCCAATCTTTACAGGTTTAGGCAGAAGCTCATCCCACCGCAATTCGTAACTCCACGATTCGCGCACCAACAATTTAGCGTTGACCATAAATTTGGATAAAAACCCAAGCGGGTCAAATACTGACATGCCTATGCTTAGTAGCTCCCTTTTCGACGGTCACTTGTGTCCACTTATGACTTGAGCGTCCACGTTGTTAAATTTGAGTATGTAAATAAATACGTCGTAAATGTCGGAGTATCGAGTCATGTGTAGAAGTTCACGCAAGTGAGAAAGTTCTCTGATATTATGAGAGCTTCCCCCGCCACGATGTCAGAATCGTGATTGGCGACTTTAACGTCAGGGTGGGCAAAGAAGGTATCTTTGGCACGACGGTCGGTAAATTCAGCCTCCTACGAAACATCTCCAAATGGGTTGAGGCTGATCGACTTCGCCGGGATCCGAAATATGGGTATCTGTAGTACTAGATTACAGMATAAGAAGATTCATCAAGCTACCTGGCTGTCTCCGGATCGAAAAACCACCAACCAGATCGATCATGTTGTGATAGACGGAAGACACGTCTCCAGTGTTTTAGATGTGCGTGCGCTCCGAGGTCCTAACATCGACTCGGACCACTATCTTGTTGCAGCCAAGATTCGTACGCGCCTCTGTGCAGCAAAAAACGCACGCCATCAAACACAAGGAAGGTTCGACGTCGAGAAGCTGCAATCACAACAGACAGCCGAGCACTCGTCAACAACTCGGTATAAGGGAACTGTGGGACGGCATTTCAAACTCCTTACGTACAGCTGCAACCGAAACCATTGGTTTTCGGAAAGTACAAAAGAACGGCTGGAGAGAAAACAGGCTGCTACCTCGCAACGTTACGATCGACCACAACACGTGCGGGATGGGATAGATACCGAGAGTTGAAGAGGGAAGCGAGACGCATTTGTAGTCAAAAAAAGAAAGAGGCCGAAATGCGTGAGTTGAAGAGCTTAATAAGGGTAATGCTCGAAAATTCTACTAAAAAATGCGGCGGCTTAGAGAAGGTTTCAAGACCGGAGCATACTCTTGTAGAACCCCCAAAGGTGATTTAGTCACCCAGATCATACTTAAATTATGGAGGGAACACTTCTCCAGCCTGCTGAATGCAGTGAACGCACAGCAAATAGCGGGATGGCGTCCCGTTTGACAACGTAACGGTTATGACGTTGGCGGGAATTGCGGGATGGCTTCCCTTTTGGCGATGTAACGGTTACGACGTAGCGGCAAATAGCGGGAAGGCATCCCGTTTGACGATAGACACGTTAACAAGTTGTGTCATAATGGCGGCTCGTAACTAATCAGTTATCCCATAAAGCTTTATAATATAAATTATATACTCCACTGGCACGGGAGTGACGGCAATGCAAGAAGTGCTGTTTGCACTCGATTTGGCGACAGTATAAATGAATGCGTAGTCTTGCGTTGATCGATTTCAGGAGGTTTTGACGGTTAGCAATTGGAAACAAGCGATGGCCAGATTGAAATCTTACTAAAAAAATATGTAAATGAAAGGATTTCTTGCACCACTTATAAAAAGTGTAAAACAACGAAAATTAAATAATTTATGAAATTTAAAGGTATCTGATGAAGCTTTTCGTAATTTGAAGCATCATAGTATTATTTTCAATGGAAAATTATTAAAAATATTTAATGATTGAGAGATAACAAGCTTAAAATATTTTATTGGGTATTGAAAGGTCAAACGTCAGTTGTTCTAATATACTACAAAAATATTTAAATAGTTTCTCCATATAATAAAAAACCACTATATAGTAAATTTAATTCGCACTAAATGTTGGGTGTTTTAACTTAAATGCCCAAAATTATTATTTTGTTCAATCTGGCCATAATGGAAAATGGAATAAAAAACGCTTATTTTGAGGCGCTCTCACATTGGAATTAGTTGGACATCCCTTTATTCCTGCCGAAAACGAACGTCGGAAATAAAGGACACTGCGAAAATTCACCATTATGTGCTTAAACTAATAATTCACAGTAATCCTTAAACTGATTAAAACTATTGGCTATAAATTCGTTATAAGTGATCGCCAATTAGGAAGAAGAAGAAGAAGAATTCTGTAACTATAAACGGCAGACAAAACACTCTAGGTTCAATGATACACTTAGGTGTCTTACGAAGTTTTTCTATATATTTCTGTATTAAAAAATGCGTAAGTGTAAACAATAGTTAATCGAAAATTCCAAAGTATTAAAACATAAAAAACAGAGAGTTCTAGTTCTATCTATTCTGAATGAATTTGTGTGTGCTAGTCCAAATTTATGGTGTGGCATATTTTTGTTTCGGCCTAGTCTTAAAAAGGTATGTAAGTATTTACCGCAAAAAGCAATAAAGCAAAAAGCAAAGTTACTGCAACATGAACTTATAAAAATTCATGTACATATCAATATGTACGCGACTACATACGTACATACACACATATATTTACACCGATGTCCATACCCTTTGTAAAATTTTAGAAAAATAAAAACCACTTTCCTTTAATCTAAACATTTAAAGTTTTACATTTCACTCTTCTTCTTCTTAATTGGCGWAGACACCGCTTACGCGATTATAGCCGAGTTAACAACAGTGCGCCAGTCGTTTCTTCTTTTCGCTACTTGGTGCCAATTGCATATTCCAAGCGTAGTCAGGTCCTTCACCATCTGGTCCTTCCAACGGAGTGGAGGTCTTCCTCTTCCTCTGCTTCCCCGGCGGGTACTGCGTCGAATACTTTCAGAGCTGGGGTGTTTTCGTCCATTCGGACAACAAGACCTAGCCAGCGTAGCCGCTATATGTCAATTCGGTAAACTATGTCAATGTTGTTATATATCTCATACATGATTGTTCCATCGAATGCGATATTCGCCGTGGCCAACGCGCAAAGGACCATAGATCTTTCGCAGAACTTTTCTCTCGAAAACTAGCAACGTCGACTCATCAGTTTTTGTCATCGTCCAAGCATTTCACGCTTGAATACTTAATAACAGATGATATGTCATTAATAAATAACAAGAACAGAATTGGACCAAGTTTAAATTTAGTCTTCCTAATGAGAAGACGTTTCATCTAATAAATCCATTTTTCATCGGTGTCTTCACCTCTGCGTTCTTCTCGAACTTGTTCTTTAATTTGTATATATCCATCTTTATAATTCAAATTTCTTCATTTTCTTCTTTCTGCATTTCACAAGACTTCTTTATACCATTTTATGGCTAATTTGTACACTTTTATTTGACTGTACCCAATATAAACTAAATCTTCAATTTTCCAATTGAAAGTTTTTGATTTTATATGATTTATTTCTGTTGGAAATTGAACCAGATACACAATTTTTAATACTCTGATTATTTGGAAAAACTTATTTTATATAATTTTTTTTCAATCCCGTCACGAAATTTCCTTGGAAATATCCCAAAAAATTTCCTGAAAATTTTAGCCCTTAATATTAACATTAAGAACTGTGCAACAAAGTCGTAACTCAAACCGCCGAGGTTGTACGGGGGTCTAAACCTGGCTTTCCCACGAAATTCGCAATTTTTTGTATATATCTCGTAAGTGACAAGAGCTATATAAAAATTTATATGACAAACTTGTAGGAAATTTTATTTTAAAGTCCTAGGTCAAAATCGCTATCATTAATACTTCTCGAGAAGTACATTTTTTAAGTACATAGATTTTTTTATTACATTTCCAAATTTCCAAGGAAATTGTGCAAAATTAATTTTTTTCAATCCCGTCACGAAATTTCCTCCAAAGCAATATTTTGCGCTTATGTACATGCCTTGCAATCATTTGAAACCAATTACAAACAAATACATTTATAATCTAATAACATAAAGTTGAAGTTTTAAAATGCCACCTGATGCACAGAATATACAAATAACTTTTAAACAACGATTAAAAGAAAAGGGAGATAATTTATTAACGAAAAGCCCTAAGCAACTTACATATTAATTATTACACAATTGAGAACTTACCTGACTTTAACACAAAACTTAACATTGAACGTTCGGCCATTTCCAATTCTTCTAAAATTGTATTGAAACCTACAAAAAATTAAAAGAGTGTAAAAAACGATTAAAAATTAGAGAACAAATTATAATTATTTTCAAACTCAGAACGTTTATTTAAGAAAGACGACAATAATAGTATTATTCAAAGTATTCCACATCTGAAGCTAAAACATTTTTCCATCTCGCTGCCAATTTGTCGATTCCATTCCAAAAGAACTGTTTGGAAGTCATATTGAGGCAAAGTTTGATATCCCATTCTGATATAAACCGTATTCTGGTGAGGATTTTCTGCATTGACCGGGACAGACAGTAGTTTCTGACCATAGGATATATGCATATACAATAAATAACCAGCATGATGAACCGAGCCGATTAGCCATGTCCGTCTGTTTATTTATAGTATATATACGATCTAGTTCAGTTTTTAAGATATCACATTGCAATTTTGCACATATACATCTCTCACCAAGTTTCAGTTCATTTATCTGAACGACTATAGCTAGCTACGATATCTTCACGAAACTTGTCTTTTTATACCCCCAACAGGGTATATTAAGTTTGTCACGAACCCAGAAGAAAGCATCGGAGACCCTATAAAGTATATAAATACTGTGCCAAAAAAATAAGGTGACATTGCATTTATTTTGAAAAATCTTTATTTATTCTTCCAAATCAATTTCATCCGCTTCAAAATAATCTCCACTAGATGTAGTACATTATGCCAACGGATTTTCCAATTTTCGAACCTCTGGTTGTAGTCACTTTCCGGGATGGCCTTTAGTTCCGTCTTCGCTGCGGCTTGAATCTCCTCTATCATATAAAAACGGTGTCCCCGGAGCGGTCTTTTGAGCTTGGTGAACAGCCAGAAGTCGCACGGCGTCAGATCAGGTGAATACGGTGGTTGCGGAACGATATGGGTTGAGTTTTTGGCGAAATGATCATTTAATGCAAATGCTTTGCTCAACAAACGAAAAACTCACTTTTACTCACAAAACGACACTTATATCTTCACGAAATTGGGTATGAGTTATTGTTTATAGAAATAATGTAATATCAGAAGAAATTGTTCAGATCGGCTCACTATAGCATATACTGCCATACAAGCCGAACGATCGGAATCAAGGGCTTGTATGGAAAAGTTTCGCATTTGACGTCGTATCGTCACGAAATTTGGCATGGATTACTGCTTAAGGTAACAATATAATATCCAAAAAAATTGTTCGGAAAGGATTACTATAGCATGTAGCTTCCACAAAAACTGAACACATAGTTACCAACAGAAATGCACCTGTGAAGGGTATTTAGCTTCGGTGCAACTGCAAAACTATACTTTCCCAGGTTTATTTATCATGATGATCTGCAACTTTTTCCACGAAGTGCAAGGAGAGCACCGTTGTAGCAATGTTTGGTAACTCAATTAGCATTTTTAGAGTAATATTATATTATGGTGTCCTGATGCCTTTTTCGGATTTAGCTCTTTTATGATTCTAGTAACTTCAAAGCTAGAAGTCCTAATAGAGAAAAGCAACACGTTAGCGGTATTGCGCAAAGTTTCCAACTTAAAGTTGTTCTTTGGGCAATTTGGTTGAAATACCTTTTTTAGGTGATTCGCAAAGCAATTTGCCTTTTCCTACATGCCCAATTACATACATTCAACTTTCTTAGAAGCATGATGGATTCTACTGGTGGTTTAAAAGACTTTTGGTCTTTTCAAAGAGAGTTTTTCTTGTTAGAATTTGGACATAGTTTCTTTATATAATTCTCAGTGTTGTGATCTTCGTCGCATTTAAGCGTTAGTTAGTAAGTTAGTTTTATGAGATGTTAGAGAAACTTTTTTCTCAAATATTGTAGCGTGTTCGCAATGCTTTATTAGTACAAGTGAATGATGAGATGATAAATCTGTACATGTATTTTTTTTCTATCACTGGGTCAGCATGTCGGCTTACCAGGATGTTATATCCAAGTTTTTATACTCATTCATAATAGTGTAGTACCTACTGTCCTTTCGAATTAATAAGGCGTGAGCCCCAGCCCCAGTACGTGTGTTTTGCGTTGTAATCTCTACCTGTTAGAAATCCTTGACCTAGCGTCTTTAAATTCACTATCTACATATATTTGTAAAACGAGGTGGACAGTACATTGCCGTAAGTCACAACCACTATTTTTTAGGAGTATTGTTGTAGCTTGTAACTATGCTGTAGCATGAGATTCTACAGCATAGTGATTTAACCGATTTCTAACCAACACTACCGTGCCACCGTGCGCTTTTCCATCCAGATGATTTATAACATTGAGTCTAAATCCCGGTATATTGAAAATATTTTTATTTGTTAAATGATTTTCTGATATAAGCATTACATCTATATTTTTTCAGACAGAAATCTAATGATTTCTAAGTTATGTTGGTTAACACCGTTAGCATTCCATATGCAGATATTTAGTACGCTCATTTCTTACTTAGTAAATTTTGTAGCACTTGATTTTGTGATTTTATTAAATCTTGAATCATGTTTCGCGTGGTAGACATAAATTGTGTCATATACTGTGTAAGATTTAAAATCATTGTTTCAATACCTCCATTTGGATTATTTTGCGGCAGTTGCATTTGTACAGTGTTCCTTTTCACAACATTTGAAAGCTTCCTTGCATAGCATTATTCTTAAAAGTAAAAGGATTTGAACTTTTATCTGAGGTTCATTATGTAATGTTTGCTTACGACGTGCTTGAATGCCCTTTGACAACTTCGATTTCAAATCTTTATATACAAGACAACCCCTGTAGTTAGCAGTGTGATTTCCTCCACAATCGCTGCATTTTTTATTTAAATCGTCTGTCTTAACGGCGGATTTGGAAGTGGGATGTAAATCACCAGATATCATACAAACACTGCGTAAGGGGCAATTTGATTGGGTACATTATTATTCTTGGCAATTAGTACATTGTACTGGGCGTATTTTTTTATTCTCTTCTACAGTTACTCTGCGATGCAATAAATATTGCAGAGTATATTGTATAGAGTGTGTTTAATTTTTTTAAAGTTGCTTCTTTGACTTCACTAGAGTCTACTATGGACTCTATACCCTTAATTACAAAACCTAGGCCCTTAAACCTCTTCAGTTGATATGAATAATAGTTGTTGCTTTGATTCAGCAAAAATTTTGCAATTTTCTTAAAACCTTTTCCAGTGCAGGATTGAATTTTTGTTTCAAAGGCACTATGTGAAAATTGTAATTTTAAAATTATGCATAGCTATGAACATGCCAAATATCAAACAGATTGCTTAATGTTTTGAGGTACCCAGTACAGTCAAACATTTAAATACGACAAAAAATGGCATTATAAGCATTCAGTATTACGAAAAATGTTATCTTACATTACTTAATATACTATTTAAACATCAAACTTTTTTTTTTGTATTGAAATGAGGCATTCGTTGATGTGATAGCAGTCTTGCGCCTAATGAAACCATCTCGTTTATTTTCCCCACAAACTGCGCTCGATGCTTCTATTACCAACTTGATGCAGCGCTCCACAGCATGGGTGTGGCATAAAAAATCTGTAATATTCTGAAATGTGTCAAGACAATTTTTGACAATGGTTCATCGGACATACTATTTAAAGTCTGAGGTGGCTCTGTTATATTAAAGCCTTGCCACATAATAATCTCAGTGTTATCTTTGGCATCGAAGTTGAATGTAGGTACTTTAAAGGTTCGAAGCCTTCGAGCATTCTCTGATCTTGCTTTTACTATTCTTCGATATGCAAGATGTCTTATAATCTCTCTGTCATCACCAATTCAAATAACGACTTAGGTTAATGGTTTGCCGTATGTTTTTGGCTCCGTTAATGCACGAAGAATTACATTTTATTGTAAACCACATTGGTTCATAAACTTTCATAACGTACCTGCCTAATACAACTTGTTTTTTTTGGGTCAGTTTTAGTGACATACAATTTTAGAATTAATTAGCTGTTGTTAGCCATCTAGAATGGTTAAGGGCTTCAGCTTCCACATTAGCTAAATCATAAGAAAATATACCAGTACTGATAGCGGTGATTATGTCGGTAATAAGCTCTTTCCTAGTTACTCCAGGTAATATTTTAGGTATAACGGTATATTCGACTATTTTCATTATTTGACATGTTTGTAATTGCGATCCGATGGCGCTGCCTGAAAAGCTTTTTTTTCCGTCTGAATGTAATAAAAGATGACGTAGTAGTAACTTGTATGCAATTGACAGATAAATCACTGTAATGGCCTGTCCAATGTGGAGTCGCACTGCGGCCGGGTGTCGGACCCAAAGTACGGCAGAGGTTTTAGATGGGCCTCGTACCCGACCAAGGTGACTAGGGTGCCCCTATCCACCCGAACCAATTGGAACCAAGGATTAAATGCAAAATGCATTTATGCTTTAGGGCGCTGATCAACGCATTGTATTGATCTACGTGCTTCTAGCAATAGAAAGCGCAGTGGAGTTTAGTCTTTCATAGACAGGTATTCACGTTAAAACACATTGACTCTCTGTAATGACCTGTTTGTATTCTTCCTCCTTCAGACACCTTTAAAACCTGTATTCACTACAGTTCACTCACATTTACCGACTTAAATTTCAAATATAATAATATAGTGTCTTTAATATTTTTAGCAGTCCCCGACTCGCAGGTGACATTGCCAAAATAGTTCCTTCCTGTTTCCGATAAATCAGATAATGATATTCTATTTATCGTCTTTTGTAAAATTTCCCTTCTTTATCACTGCGAACAAAAGTATCATCCCTCCATCCATCAAACTACAAACCACGAAGTATTTTATTACAGTCCGCTTCTTGTAAAGTTGATCTGACCTAAGTTCTTCCACGTCGCAACTTTAAACGATCAATAACACAACTTGAATCGTTCGACGAAATAATACCAACGTCTTTTAAGATAGAGGAAGCTATAATTGCAGCGGCTCTGTCGGAGACTCCAGTACGATCACATGCAAGGGCTAATGACGGTAAATTTTATTTATTTTTTCTCAGAGGTGGTAATAATTTTCCTTTGCCCTGTTGTGGGTTTTTTGATTACCACTAGATTGTACGAAAAAACTATTACATGAGCTGCTGCTTTCAACTGAAAAATCATCAGCCAAAGACCGAGAACGACACGGTTTGTCTAAATAGTGTGCCTCTGTGTTACGCTATTAACTTTTTTCTTTTCTATTTTTTCTTATTCTTCACAGTTGAAACTATATCAATACCGCCTACCATCAACATTTTTTTGGTTGATCTTTGGTCGAGTAAGAAACTTACTTCCTCCTTGGCAAAACGACACTATTTTAGATAGCAACTCTGTACACTTGCAGCTGAAGATATCAAGTAATTTATGGGACTCTGATAAAAATGTTCTAATCTTTTTTTGGTATTTTATGTTAGTTTGGCGGCCTTGATATGGTTTCATTAAGCTTCCGTATTTGTCGAATACAGGAACGAATCAATTGAAAATTCTTCAATTTATGTTTTATGAACAGATAACATTTTATCAGATCATTATACGTAGGTATAAGTATAACTTCTCCGACAAACCAAAGACACGACACCTCGTTGTTTGTCGTGTTTTAACTTGAGACATATTTCTACAATCAAAACAAGTAATAAGTACTAATTACAGTTAAAAGCTAAAATATAAGCATTAAATATACATGAAAAATACTAATTACAGTAAATATTGCGATTACAGCTGTAAGATTTGATGTAACAAATAAATGGACGACGAACAAGTGAACTGCTATAAGCGCGACTAAAGAATATAGGTATCAACTTATTTTTTTTTACTTTTTTTAAATCAAACCACTTTATTCGATTTCAAACTTAAGACTGTACAGAATTGACAGATCTCAGTCAGTTGCTTACTTAAATCTAACGTTATTTGGATATTGTTGGCCTGGGATTGTGGATAGTGAGTGCCTAGGAAAATTAGCATAACATATGAAATGTGGGAAGTTTTAAAGTGTGCAATTTGAAATGTGAAATTGAAGTGCGGAACTTAACTATGCTATTATAATATGGTTAGAGAGTAATATATGTATATGTTTTATGATCATTAAATTTCTATCTCACTCTAACATAGCATCGCTTAGAACAACAAATAACGTTTATAAAATATGTGCGAATTTATGAGTACTTGGAATAAATTTTAAAAACTTCGATTTGGGGGCACTTCTAAACATAGTACCATATTACTGATTTTTCTTGTGTTTAATATTTACCTAAACATCAACTTTCTACAGGTATACCGAAACAGAAATCAAAAATTAATAAAATCGTTCCACCATAACAAAGGTTGCAGATTTAATAGATAATAGATATTTTTTTGCAAACAAAGAATATTAACTAAGCTCGGGTTTAACAGAACATTTTATACTCCCGCAAAGTAAAGTCATAAAATGGAATTTTCGCATATAATTTAATTAAAATTAGAAAGAATCTTTAAGACTTCTTACATATTGACCGATAGATGAGATGTAAAGTCAACCGGAAGATCGAAAATATAAGAGCAATGTTGACACTACTTTAACCATTTTTGGCATACTTTCATCTTCAATATATTCTCCCCGAATATCAATTACTAGAACAGTTTGTTCGATATGTTCAGTAAAAAATTAGTAAAATACACTGGGAACCATATATTTTGTGTATAGTTCCTTTAAAAGAAAAGCCCAATTTCGCTAATACCTCAAGGGCAGAACTTGTGTAAAGTTTTATCCTGATTATCTATTGTAGGAATGTTTGATTAACCTCACATATAATAAGTATTTGAAATTGGTCAAGTAGTTTCTGAGTTACATGATCTGACCTAAAGGAGGACAGCGGCAGGCCAATTGTAAAATTTGTATCCATGGTTTTTCCTTATCTCGGTTATAAAGCCTAAAGCATGTCGCCACTCCTAGTAGTTTTCAACATAATCGGTATATGGGAATTGAAGAGGTGCTCAAACGACTTTTCTAAACATATTTTATATACATGTTTAGCATTAGTGGGTTGGAAAACTGTTTATTATTTATTTAAGGGTTTTGTTAGCTGAGCAAAACCAGCATTATACCCTCTAGCAACATGTGGCAGGAGTATACAAATTCGACAAGTCTTAGAGAAAAAAGTAAAAGCTACACCACGCTACAAAAAAACATAGATGCATGTGGACATTTTAAAGATTCAAACTTGTGAGGTGAGAATTCATATTTTCAATTTATTTGCTAAATAAACTGTATGTTTGTTAAAAGAGGGATGCAGCGAAATGCCGACCAACGTGAAATTAGCACGCGCAAGAGACAGGATTTGCAACTGGAAAAATAATAGCATTGCCAACAGTAGTACCACCACGGCGAGGTAACGGGGTTTGTTTGCATACACACATGTGTGTTTATAAAATGGACGCTTGTTTGCAGTGTTCGACTGGGGCTGCGATTTGCAGTCCTTTACGCTCCCTTTTACCTTATCAAGCGTAAGCATGCACATTGGTTCAGAAACGTCAGCGCATGGTTTAAACTGAGTTCTGAGGATTAAAGACGACCATATGTGTGCATAAACAAATGAAATAATAGGCTAATAATGGAATGTGTGAGGCGGAGGGGGCTGCTTGTAAACATCAACAAACCCGCAGAGTGTTTTAAAACAAAGCAGAAGCAACAACTAACACTCCATTGGACTATCTGACTTTTAACTGCGAATCTATAAGCTCTTTATGGAAATTCCAAAACAAAATCGGTACTATTTCGCAGTAGTGCATTTGCTGCGGGCCATTAAATACATGTGTAGCTACATATGTACATACTATGTATGTATGTGTACATAATGTGGGCGCGCACAAGGTAAATCAAGCGAAACGAATTTGTAAGTTATTTTGGCTGAGAAAATATAAATTCATTTGCCAAATTTGTGTGTGACAGAAGCATAATTGTTAAAACACAACAACGATACTGGAAGATATGTCAACATCCAAAACATTCGCGTTGTTAAAATGAATTTGGATAGTGATAATTCACTTTACGAACACAACCAAAACTATCTATTGGGTTTCACTTGAATAAGTTTGCCCATAAAATCGAAAATTAATTAGCCAATAACCCCTGTTGTTTCTTTGAAAACATGCCAGATTTGATGAAACCCCATATTTGAGATTTATAATTTTTTCATTCCTTCTTATAATAGTTTCGTATCCCAACTGCTAGTAGCTGTTAGCTATCCAGGTACCCTCTTCTTCTTCTTTACTGGCATAGGCAGCGCTTACGATTACAGTCGAGTTAACAATAGCGCGCCAGTCGTTTCTGTTTTTCGCTACCTGGCGCCAATTGTATATTCCAAGCGAAGCCAATTCCTTCTTCAACTGGTCCTTCCAACGGAGTGGAGGTCTTCCTCTTCCTCTGCTTCCCCCGGCGGGTACTGCGTCGAATACTTTCAGAGCTGGAGTGTTTTCGTCCATTCGGACAACATGACCTAGCCAGCGTAGCCGCTGTATATCAATTCGCTGAACTATGTCAATGTTGTTATATATCTCATACATGATCGTTCCATCGAATGCGATATTCGCCGTAGTCAACGCGCAAAGGACGGATAAATCTTTCGCAGAACCTTCCTCTCGAAAACTCGCAATGTCGACTCATCAGTTGTTGTCATCTCCAAGCCTGTGCACCATATAACAGATCGGGAATAATGAGTGACGTATAGTGCTTGGTTTTTGCTCGCCGATAAAGGACTTTACTTCTCAATTGCCTACTCAGTCTGAGGTACCACCTGTTAGCTAAAGTTATCCTGCGTTGGATTTTGAATCAAACGATTACTCGAGGTATTTAGAAACAGTTTTTTTATATTTTTTGCAGCACTTGGAAGTAAAAAGCGTAATTTTAGCAGAAACAATCAAAAATTATACAAAATAGAAAAAATGGAAAAAATAACTTTCAACTTCACAGGCTTATTTATTAATATTTTTCAATGAAATTTTTTTCTAATATACTTCAAAAGTTGTACAATAAAATGTCATTCAAATATAACTTTTTTTCTGCCTTTGAAAGGAAGTAGAAAAGTCATTCCACCAGGGTTTTAAAGTGATGGAAGAAAGGTATCAATATTGATGAGATCGTCACTTGATGGCAGATTACTGCTAGTGCTTAAAAAGGAAAAGAGGCAAATGGGAAATTATAAAAGAAAAACTAAAAATGGTTTTGTCGTTTCATGCATTCTGATACTTCTAATGTAAAATAAAAACAATTAGGACAAAGTTTGGGTGTCACCGAACATTTTATACTCTCACATGATAAGTTTCATCAAAATATCTCAATTTTTACTCAAGTTACAGCTTGCACGGACGGACAGATAGACAGACATCCGGATTTCAACTCTACTCGTCACCCTGATCACTTTGGTATATGTAGCCATATATCTGACGGTATATACCGTTATTAGCATTTTTATTGCAAGAGTATAAAAATGATGCCCTCTGAATTACATGAAAATATCTGAGAGATTTACCAATATTTTCAGTGAAAAATTAGGTTAGGTTAGGATAGGCGCTGAGTCCTTTGTGTTCGATATCAGGGACCTTGAAAAGTTATAGTCCGATCACGACAGTTTTTCCACAAGGGATACCTCAGCTCAAATACCGTATTTGTGTAAAGTTTTATTCCGCTATCATCATTGGTTCCTAATGTATATATTATAGAGAGAAGGCATCAGATGGAATTCAAAATACCGTTATATTGGAAGAAGGCGTGGTTGTGAACCGATTTCACCCATATTTCGCAAATGTGGTTAGTTCCTGATATATGGTTTTTGGTCCATAAGTGGGCGACGCCACGCCCATTTTCAATTTTTAAAAAAAGCCTGGGTGAAGCTTCCTTCTGCCATTTCTTCCGTAAAATTTAGTGTTTCTGACGTTTTTTGTTAGTCGGTTAACGCACTTTTAGTGATTTTCAACATAACCTTTTATGGGAGGTGGGCGTGGTTATTATCCGATTTCTTCCATTTTTGAAGTGTATATGGAAATGACTGAAGGAAACGACTCTATAGAGTTTGGTTGACATAGCTATAGTAGTTTCTGAGATACGTACAAAAAGCTTAGTAGGAGGCGGGGCCACGCCTACTTTTCCAAAAAAATTACGTCCAAATATGCCACTCCCTAATGCGATCCTYTGTGCCAAATTTCACTTTAATATCTTTATTCATGGCTTAGTTATGACACTTTATAGGTTTTCGGTTTTTGCCATTTTGTGGGCGTGGCAGTGGGCCGATTTTGCCCATCTTCCAACTTAATCTTCTTATGGAGCCAAGAAATACGTGTACTAAGTTTCATCATGATATCTCAATTTCTACTCAAGTTACAGCTTACACGGACGGACAGACAGACATCCGGATTTCAACTCTACTCGTCACCCTGATTACTTTGGTATATATAACTCCATAACTGACTCATTTTGGTTTTAGGACTTAAAAAAACTGTTATGTGAAAGAAACTATAATACTCTCCTAAGCAACTTTGTAGCGAGAGTATAATAAAAGCTTAAAATAAACAGTTTCCCTCCATCTTACAAAATCATTGACACTTACATAAATTTTGAGCTTCCTTATCTTAAATCTGGGGCAACAAAATGACTGGAGGCCAGTGTAATCGAAGTACATACATATACAACATAAATAATATAAATATTCCATCTATATATTTCTCAAATGAAATGGAGATGGATCGACTTATCGCACTCTCAGTATGAAAAATAAACGTGGACAATAAATCTCGACACAGATCAAAATGTTAATACATATGCAAACCATCAAATACTTTGGGTCATAAATGCAATATGTCACTATATTTTTATTTTTTTTTTTAATATTTCGCTAGAATCATTTTGCACTCATGGATTTGCAAATTAATGTGCCGGCGTGCATTTATGTAATTATAATTATAAAATCAATACACACACATAAAAGTAGCAAAAAAGAAAACATTGCAAAAATAACAAATTCAACAAAAATTAAGCATAGCGTGAAAATTAAATACATGGAAGTATAAATATTATTTTTCAATTATCAATCAGCGGGAGCATGGGTGGCAATCAAAGTTTATAATAACCCGAGGATAGGCGAGATAGGAACTTTAAAATGTCACGCACATAAAGTTTTAAGCTTACACATAATTAAATGAAAATCAAAAATTTCAACACAGCAACACGATTTATTTGTGATCCACCCAACTGTCGCCCACAATGTCGGATAGAGTTTCGGCGCACTGGTGAGGTGGCACATTTGAATGGATGTTTGCGAACACGGCTGGTGAAAATTTCGTGCGATTTAAAGTAAATTTTACATTGGCGCAAATGGCCAAGCGGATTAGTTTCGGTCGCAAATGAAATAATAAACCCACGGTCCATGTTATCCACATATGTTCTGATTGGTAGCTGAGAGTGCTTTTTGTGCTGCCATAACACTAAGAATATGTAGTTCGGTACTGGTGTGTATGATAAACAGTGTTGCATTTTTCTGCAGAATAACATTTTCGCAAGTGGTCATATTCTCAAAATGAAACACAACACATACAAAATGCTTCCCCTCATAATGAATACATGGTGGTTCTGATTGCAACGTGTGCAGGTGTTTTGTTTTTCAACTTGCAAATTGCAATCCAATGTTTGCATTTCCATTCACATTTGCATACCGTCAGTCGGTATTTGTTTGCCTTAAAAGTGTTCATTTGCCTCTGTATAAATATGTCTGCTTACATTACTTGCATACATTAAACAATACATGTGTGGAAGTTTGCGTACTTGTCCATTACTGTGTGGGTTTGAATAAAATCGGATGTGACATGGCATTAATTTAATCTGTTATCTAATTTTTTGGAATTGAACCACTTGTTTCAACTTAATCAAACATCGCAATGAAAATTTGTACACATGCCCTTGATACTCTGTGAAAGTTGATGTTGACGCTGAGCGGAATCTCACCATTGCCACGTTTTATAATGTTATTCAGAAAACTGTAAGAGGCCAGGAAGAAGGAACACTGTAATTTAGGACAGAGTACGCTACAGAAAGTGACATCTGTGACGTAAAATCAAATCAAACCAAACATTGAGTTCCAACCACTTCATTATACTGGGCGAAACAAATACTCATCCCCATATAACGACATGTTTAAAACTATTTAAATTTTGCTTTGAAGCTTCGCTTCTTCTTTCAGTCTGGAGAAAGCAGAACTAACTCCACGGTTGTTAATGTTAATATCATCACCTTACGACAGCAGCTGCACACTCTTATAGAAGATTCTACCTTCTCTATTTATCTCTGTAGCTCGAATTATTTTATCCGGCAATAGATTGAGAAGTCACACGATATTAAATCTCGTTGTCTGAAATCTCGCCTGGTATCGAACGGCTCGGAGAGGTCCTTTCCGATCCTGACAAAGCTTTTGGTGTAACTTAACGTCAGCTTACACAGCTGTATACAGGGTTTGCCTGGAAAGTAATTGGACTGACTTCCTTCCACCGCGTCTGTACTTCGGAGCGTATCTGCTCCGACTGGTTTCGGTGTAAGGCGTTCCCCGCTAACAAACGAACGGCTGATCAGTTGTCTCTGAGCACAACAAACATTCTCGCGCGTCATATTTCTGAGGTATGCGATTAAAACTGTGTAAAACTCAGTAAATCCGCGACAGAGACGTTTGATATGATCAAGCAGGCTTATGGACCTCTGAGTATGATCCCGAGACAAGGAGGCAATCTTCTGAGTAGCACACGCCGGCGTCCCCTCGCCAAAAAAGGGAAGAATGAGCAAATCCAAAGTGAAAACGATGTTCATTCTCTTTTTTTAAATTGACTCAGTCCTATTACTTTCCGAGCATAGAGGCAGTTCCTTTTCGTGCTGTCGAAGGCGGCTTTAAAATCGACGCAGAGGTGGTTTGTGTCGTTCTTCCTTTCACGGGTCTTTTCCAAGATTTGGCGCATGGAGAAAATCTGGTCGATAGTCGACTCGTTATATAAGATATTAAAGAGGATTATCCTAAGATAATTGGCGCAGTTGGGATCCCAAACCCTTTTTGTGGAATTGAAAAAGCACACTAAGGTTCCAAACGTCGGACAAGCTTTCATTCGACCATATTTATAATATAAATTTGCGCTCCTTTAACTGACTGCTGTAATAAATTTCATCGTATTTCTTGGACGATGGTGATGTCAGCCTTTACTTTTACAAGGACATAAATCAGGACATACAATGTTTTGCCAGGACCTGTTGGTATTCCAGCTTTGGTCCTGCCAAGTTGCAAAAGAATGAAATGTTTGGTTTCACCCGAACTGAGTCCATCCTTATTTGTTTAAGACAAAAAATAAGATTAAAATGTTACTCCCACTAACATCATAATCATCTCATATACTACGCGAACAGCCGCATGATCAAGGTACGAAATTAAAATAAAGAGATTTAAAGATCCCATTATACAGGTCAATAAATTTTTTTTAGTTTTTTTAGTACATGAGTTCTATGGGAGTTTTCAATAATGAAATTCTTTACTTCTGTGCTTTATGTTTGGAACTCGATCTCATTTGCATGGCCACCACGGCCATGTTTGCAGAATTTCACGTTCGATATTCGTACAAAGTTCATCAATCGTCGCTGACTTGTCGGCATACACCACAAACTTGACGTAGCCCCATAGGAAGTAGTCTAAGTACGCGATTATAGCCAAGTTATCAACAGCGCACAGGCCCTTCACCACCTGGTCTTTCCAACGGAGTGGAGGTCTTCCTCTTTTTCTGCTTCCATCGGCGGGTATTGTGTCGAAAAGTTTCAGAGCTGGAGTGTTTTCATTCATACGTACGATATGACCTAGCCAGCGCAGCCGCTGTCCTTTAATTCATTGAACTAAGTGAATGTCGTCGTATACATCATACTGCTTATCGTTCCATCGAATGCGATATTCACCGCGGTCAACTCGCAAAGGACCTTAAATCTTCCGCAAAACCTTTCTCTCGAAACCTCGTAAATTCAATTCATCAGATGTTGTCATCGTCCATGCGTCTCCACCCGATAGCAGGACGGGAATAATGAGTGACTGAGTTTTTAATTTATACTTCGCGTGTTTTTGAATTGGTAAATTTTTGTTTCTGTAAGTTAATGGTATTGTTAGCGACAGCTATGCTAAATTTCACGTCAAAATATTCAATAGTTTTTGAGAGAGCAGTATAGAGTTTGGTTACTTCTGGTACTTCTCAATTGCCTACTCAGTCCAAAGTAGTATCTGTTGACAAGCGTTATTCTGCGTTGGATTTCGAGCCTGACATTGTTGTTGCTGTTAATTCTGGTTCCAAGATAGATGAAATTCGAAGTTTCGAAGCTCGAAGTTATGATTGTCAAAAGTGGCGTGAGAGCCTAGTCGTGAGTGCGACGACTGTTTGTTTAATGTTAGGGGATATTGTGTTTGTGTTTCGCCTTCTCACTTTAGCTCGCCTTAAAACGAGTATTTTCTCGCTAAGACCAGAAGTCGTGAGCTGCTTCAGCCATATGTAAAAGAATCGTTTCTGACCACTCCTAAGTGAATGGAAATCAGAGAACTTCTGCAATTGCGTAATAAAGGTTGAAGGCTATCAAAACGAAGCTTAGGGGTTTATATACTTCTTCTTCTTAATTGGYGTAGACACCGCTTACGCGATTATAGCCGAGTTAGCAACAGCGCGCCAGTCGCTTCGAGTTTATATACAGTCAAAATTAAAAAATATATATATTTGTTTCTATTCTATTTTCTTAATGTACCTTTATTTAAGAATACACACAGCAATTTTCATATCGTTCCAATATATATTTTCGAAGTTACACACAAATTTGAAAAGGCGTTTCAGAGTGCTTGGAAGTACAAGCCCAAGCTTTAAACGTGTTTTTCTTAAAATGGTGTTTTCAAAGTCAGGACCAATATTACTCAAAAACGGCTAAACCGATTAGCTTTAAATTTTAACACGAGCTTTTTAAGACTAAACCTAGTGATGATTCTTATATACCTACTATAGTTATCGATTTTATTATTCAATACAGATAATTATTGATTTATTGCTAAATGTAATGTAAAAAAAAAAATTTCATGAATATTAGTCCAAATATATTTTTATATAACTTTCAAAATTCATTATAAAAGAAAAATAAGTAAAACTAAATTTGTATACTGAGTGTTATGCATAAATACTATACTCTATTCGGCTTCCTCACATTGTTTACAAATTACTTTAATCTGGAATGTGCATTTGCCACAAACATATTTTTTGCACTTCGAAGAAATTTTTGTTGTTTTATATTCTTTACAACAATTGATTTGGCAATTTACAAATTACTTTAATCTGGAATGTGCATTTGCCACAAACATATTTTTTGCACTTCGAAGAAATTTTTGTTGTTTTATAATCTTTACAATAATTGATTTGGCAAGTCTTTCGTACAGACAAATTAGAACTTCAGGACGTTGTTGGTAAAATCTTTTTTTTAGATTTTTATATCCATCTTCGAGTTCTGAAGCTAGCTATAACAAAAATTCCTGCTTCGAAATGTTTTCACCCTCTGTTTATTTGTACAAAATCCAGGTATTTATTATAGCTAAGTCCAAAATACCAAATATAAAATACTTGAAGTAGTCACCTACAACTTTTCGACTTCACGTTGTATTTTTTTGCCATCTGGTTTGCCACATCTACATCAAATTTTGTGCTATTATAAAATTTAATAGTTTTCGGTATGCGTTTGTTGCTTTTTTAATACGTTTTTATTAGCTTCACTTGTATCTATGTTTGTAACTTTTTTAAGTGGTACTGAAACCGAGAATATTTGAGCGACACTGTAGGAAAGCGATAGAAAGTTTAAGCAGCTCACCAAAAATATGCGCTTAAAAGTATGCAATATCTATATAAAACTAGTTTCGGTGAGTTTTAATAGCATACTGAGTAATTTATCTGGGATCTCGATTGTTTGCTCTCGGACAAGCTTATGTTGAATTTAGCATGGATTACTGCTGAAGGTAACAATATAATCTCCGAAAAATAACTTCCATATAAACTGAACACATAATTGCTAAAAGAAATGCACCTGTGAAGGGTATATTAGCTTCGGTGCAGCCGAAGTTAAAGTTTTTTCCTGTATTTAATAATTAAGCGACGATTTTTTCTCGGCAAAATTTACGTCAAAATTCGATAATTTCTTTTGAGAAACCGCCATTTTTTGTCAAAAAATTTTATATTGCTTTTTATCTCGACTTTTTTACTAGATTTAACAAAAGATGTTTGTTTTTAAATTTATTAAAGGATTCAGTTCAGACATATAGTGGTCAGCGGAAAGCGCCTTTTTTGAGAGGAACTCCCGGAGATCAGCTGTAGTTCCTTTACAAATAAATATTTTTAAGAATACTAAGTCTTAAAATACACTTAAGCGATACCATAATAGGTGTACTAATTTTTGAATCAATAAATTTAAAAGCTTATTTCAGCCTTCTAACTGAAAATAACCTCTAATCCCATCAAAGAAGACGAACAAGGAAATGCTACATTCTTGTTTCTTCACTAAGGAAGATAAACTCTTTTTTTGTAATGACGTAAAAGGTTTACTTGAAGAAATTGGTATTCATTGTAAGACAACTGAACTGCGTTTTAAAATATCTATTGTAAATTGAATCCCAAAAGCATTATATGTACGTTTCTTTTGATATTTTTCACATATCATGAGGTACATATATCTTGGAGTGTATAAACAAATTTTTTCGGAATTTTTTGATGACAACTGTCGGAGAAATTGCTGGGTGAATGAGATGCGTTTTTTCACTGGCGGGCACGATTACTCATGTCTGGATTATCAGAAATCCATAAACTCAATTTAAACATTATCAATAAATTATAAAAAATTAGGAATGTAGTAGGAACGATAGCCAGGCGTTTTGTGAACATTTAAAAAAAATTAAGAAAACCGGTTGAGTAGTTCAACCAGAATCATGTCCGTCCGTTTTAAAAAGTATATTTTGAGAAAAACCCCTTTAAAGTTTGAGGTGTGCACTCCGAGCGCTCTAAACGTCGAGCGGTATTATTATTTTTGAGCCTTTTTCGAAACCTTCCAATGGTAGAGTGGGTTTTTACATTAATTTTAAAGATATAAGGGAACAGAAAATCAAAAAAAAATTTTTAAGGATTACTCTACTAAAACCTTAAAAAATTGTTGATCTGTAAAATGTTTGTGTATTTTATTGGCCACTATTTACATATCCAAGTACATAAGAGCACATTGAAAACGTTTTCTTACTCTTATTCTTACTTTGTGTTGTGCTGTAATTAATTCGATGTTTATACATCTTCCAATTGGCAATTAATTATTTAATTCTTTTCCATAAAAATTAATCAAATTCAAAACTCTGTCTCACATATTTCAGGAAAATAATTTTTCTCAAATATTTTCTATTGAATTAATGTAGATATTTTTTTCTCTTTAAAATCTCAACCCAAACAGTTAACTAACCTTTGACTTCCCGAGAAATGTCGTACTATTCATTGATGCTTTGAACTCAGAACCACTTCAAGTTTTGGGACGCACATATACTTCCTTCGCTTCTAATTTTGGCTCCAAAAGCGACAATCTTGATACTTTATTTTCCTAAAAGATCAGTACAGCTTTTGACTTTTTCATTAGAAACAACCAAAGTTGCTATTTATGTACCTTTGGTGACTACACATACAAATGCACATTTAAATATCTGTGAGTGCGGATAATGAGCTGCTTTCTAGTGTTGTAAATGGTGTGTGGCATAAAATGTTTGTACTATACATATGTAGAAATATATGTACTATATATTTACCAATAGATGCCTTAAGTTATTTTTGAAAATTAATATTCGTATATACTTACATGATGTAGTGCATTAAGGTGGAACCGTACTGCAAGTACAATCTTAATGATATTTTGAGGGGGTAGGGTCTCTGTCCATCAGAATTATACCAATACTACTATTACTTGCGTCGCCCAAAACATGTTCGCTTCTTACAAGAATCAAAACATTTGGCTGATATAAATTTATTAGTAGACAACTATTTGGTACAAACACTTATCATCATAAAGGTTCTAACAGTTTTGAATAATCTTGCTCGAATGTCAGACGAAATTGGAATCTTGGTCATCATCTATTTACTCATCTAATTCTTTCCCAAGAAGAGAGAGAAACTTTTTATGGTTATTCATTTATTTCATGTATGTATGTATTTCTTTGTATTTAGTTTTTTTCAAGGGATGATGTGTGGTAGAATAAATATTTGCCTGTGATATGATGTGGTGCCGTTCCCAGTGATTCAGTTTTAGGAAAACCACAAGCCCAGTCGTACAAAGCCTTCAAAACGGTCAAGAATCGTTGAAGACATGCCTTGGTCTGGACAACATTAAAACATTAAAAAAAGTGAAGGACGTGGTTCCTGAAAATCGTCAAGCAAGCGTTAGACGATTGGCAAGAGAACTCGGCATCTCCCGCGAGCCCGATCGAATGACTTTGATGAATACTTTGGGTATTATTCGGTTTTTGCTCGACTTGTCCCGATGAATTTGTTTCAAAAAAAGTACCATAGATATCCTTGGTATAACTGCCGATGAGATATGGGGTTATGAGATTGACATGCAAACATGTCAACAATCATCGGAACGGAAGGAAAAAAACGAACCGAAACCAAAAAGATCCGCCAAAGCCGCTCAAGAAGTCAAGGCGATTCTTAATGTTTTTTCGATATTCGTAGACGGCCAATAAGGAGTCCTATTTGAAATTTCCACTCCGTGGAACCCGTTTTCAGTCGATCGAACAGATAAAACAAAACTCGCTGAATGAGCCAACGGTCATTCCAAAAAGTGCTTATGAAAAGTGTTTCGAAAACTGGAAAAATCGTTAGAATAAAAGTATTACATCTGGTGGGGAATATTTTGCATTTTATTTACAATTTCCGGATACAATTTTTTCACAATTTATGCTTCAGAACTATTTCACAATAGAAGTATATCGCCCTTTTTAATATATTTCTTATAACATTCTACCTATAAATTTAACTTTAAAATTGTTTAATTTATGATAGCAGCTACACATTTCACTTACCTACTTAATTAACCGTTACTTAACTTTATTTCTCTCAGTGCTAACGTCAGTGTTGTACGATCGCTGATTGCATCTCGTGCAATATTCTCACTCATTCTTTTACTTGCGAGTATTCGCTCAACTTCAATTTCTCTTGACGGTTACCTACATTTAGCTCTCAATGGGTGCAAAGTCACAACGAAGTGCGCACATCTCCACCACCCAACCCAATGCTTCTTAATATGTATGTGTCCAACATGCATTAATATATATAACACGCACACAAAGAATACACAATACAATAATATACTCAAATATGTAAGTATTATGTGTGTAGAAATGTACTCACCCATTATATGACGCATGTGGCGTGCGGCGAACTCCGTCTGCGTGTATGGATTCACTTTTGCCGGCCACCGGCGTATGCTTCATGCTGGCACAGCGCATTCCACACATGATCAGTTCAGTTTCGTACGTCGAGTTGTAACCAAGTGCTTTGCCCACAACTGTTCCGTGCTCTGTTCCAACATTTAGATCAAAGTATTACCGGAGTTTCTTTGTGCGCAGGATATTCCAAGAATTGTGTATCTACAAATCCATACTAATTAAAATTAAACCAAACGGGTGTGTGGTCCGAAAATTGAATCGAGTAAAATTTAATTGAAAATCTGCCAAGAAGCGTCGAGGATTTTCACAGGCGCATTCGAATTTCTGATTGCAGGAACACAAAGCAATAAAAAGAGCACTTAAACGTGAATTCGCGAGTTTCCTGTTGAAGCTAAATAAATACAATTTTAACGAAATGAGGGAAATCGTGCACTTGCAAGCCGGTCAATGTGGCAATCAAATCGGTGCTAAGGTAAGTGGGAATTTCTCGAAACTCGACCATCGATCGCTTAGCGATCATTCGACTGTTCCAAGCTCAACTCTATTCAGCTCGCAAACGCTCGAGCGAGTTTCCTTTTTTCGCATTGTCAGCGGTGATCAAGAAACGAGCAACGAAAAAGTTAAAAAATGTATTGCATTTTAATTTCGGTCAGGCAAAGTTTCGTTGTTTGCTTCTTTTCATAAATTTTGGCTGTATTTTAGGCGCGCGCACAATGTTTGTTTTTTGGTTACTATTGCTTTTGATTGTTGCTTTATATTAATGTTTTTTATTTGCGCCAAGTTTTCGTTGCATTGTGCTTTTGCGGTGCGGATCGTAGAATTTCTGAGACAAAACCGCGCTTGCGCACTTTTTGGTGATTTGGAGAAAATCCAGTTTTGTCAGCGGATTTCCTTAGCAATTTTTTAAATTGTCAGTAGGCGCGAAGTATATATATGCCATGTGTATGTTGTATATTAGTGGCGAGCTTTGCATTTTTAGTTGAACGTGCGTAAATGCCTTTGCAATATTGGTAAAGAAGCTGATTGATGATCTCAACTACTGAAAATCAATGTCAGGGATTCCTATACATAATTGAAAAATCTCAATGCAACAATTTTTAAATTCCAAAGAATATTATTTTTAATTAATTCGCATCATCATAACAATTGCAATAATAGTTATAATTAATAACGTAGTACATCCTTTTTATAGTGATCCAATCAAGGAATCTAAAAATTGTAACAAGGTTTTATATTTATAGAATATTAAGTTCACTTTTAAGGTGTCAACGAATGCCGCCGAGAAAGCAATATCTTGTTTGCCAATTGAAGGCCTCAAATCGAATTTCCCCGTTGCTTAGGTTACTTGCGATAGCCAGCTTCTCTAACATCAAATAAATAAACTGACAAACATATTTATACGTACTCATACACAAAATTCGAGCGATCTTTAAAGAATTGTGTGTTTACCCCACACATGACTGAAAAGGCCGAGGCGGCTGTCTGAAAAGCCACACATACCATACAGTCATACATACTTTCAGATCAGAAGTACATCTATGCATATGTGTATATTCAAATGTATAGTGGTTTGTTTAGCAGGAAATTACTTATCGTAGTATATATGTATGTATGTAAAATGTCATACACTTCATGTAAATTCTTAAAAAAATATAAGTATGAAATTTATGTACTTATGTCAATGATTTCAATCGGCCTGAAGCATATTTCTACCTTTATTATACTACACATATATATTGTATACATGAATTAATTAGTTAATTCTCAACGAGCTTAATATTGTTATTATGTATAAGTTTGCCACGAAATTTGTAACACTCAAAAGTAAACGCCAGAAAATCTATAATTCATCTACTATAATTGATCAGCAATCTGAGTCGATTTTGCCATATCTGTCTGTCCTGAAAATTTGCATCAGTATTTTTCTAACCAAGAAGCATTTCCGCCATATCGAGCCACTATTGGAGGAGAAATTCACAAAATTTGACATAGAATATTTTAAAAAACAACGCTACACTCTTTGAGTTTTTGAAAAATTTCATATGGGATCACTTTAAGAGATATGTAGCTGCCATACAAACGACCGAAATCACGTTCTTGTAGAGAAAACTTTTTCATTTGTCTGTGGTATTCTAGTTTCCACGCAATCGTTAACGTTAAGGTTTTTTATTGTTTTTGTTTTGATAAGGCTTACAAATATGAGTAATTTTTAGCGATTGTAGATAAAATTTTAAGTGGTTCAGATTTTATTAAAAAAAAAAAAATAACAATGAATACAATAACATAGGTAGAGAAGTGGATAATAGTAGTGGATAATAGTGATAAAAAAATGATTAGATCGAGTAAGAATAAGAATAACATGTTTATTCATAAATTTTGATTATCGGCGGTTAATATACCATGTGTAAATTTCTTTTACTGGTCAATAACTATTTTAAGATTCTGATATGAATATATATCAACATCTAATGGCGTTTATGTTTCCATGTTCAGTATGCACTAATGTATATACATATTTTCATATACATATGTACTCACATATATATATATCGAACTTTATATATCTATATCAATTCAATACTATTTATGAATATATTTTCTTTAAAGACTAGACTCATCAGCATATCTTATACGATGACTTTACTTTAGTCTGGCAAACTGTCTCATATTTCTTTATCTAATAAACACAATCAACACAGACATATACATACATAAGTACATAGGTGCATGCTTGTGATATAATATATGTGAGTGAGTGCTGTCATACATTAAACATTAAGTTGCCTAAAACCCATATTTTGATATTCAGCAAAGTAATATTAAACGGCTCGCATTTGAGAAACCATATCCCAGAATAGAAGGAGCTATGTATGTATATAAGTATGTGCATTTATTGGCATAAGAATATGCTTAGTACATAAATACTTGTGCAGTTACTTGTACATACATATATACATATGCACCCTCAACTTTCAGTTTCAAATTACCACAACAGTGCACAGAATATCGGGGTCTAGGCTTGAAGTATCGAAAGTTTGAACCTTAACTCGTTGATTTTTGTAAGTATTACCTATGGTCTTTATATGTATGATCTTTTGTATTTATGTCCTCGATTAACCGCATTTGAAATCTTCATTTACATGTACATATAGTACATGTATGTATACAACATTTCTTAAGAACACATATGGAAATGCAAATTCTTAATAACCTTGCACAATGACACCCAAAGATAAGAATATTACGTTGGGTCAATAAAATGCAGGCATAAACGACTCAAGTAGACACGACGAAGCAAGTGCAATAAATGTATTTGACTGCTTTGCTTACACAAATGTTTCAGGATGACTCATCGGCCAATAGGCGGCATGCGGAAGTAATGTCCATTCATTCACCTCGTGTTCTTCGGGACGCAGGACGAGCTCAAATTACATGAAATTTAATCATAAACATAATGCAAACATGCGGAAAATAAGTGTAGGTAGACAAGTGTTTTTATACTCTCGCAACAAAGTTGCTAAAGAGAGTATTATAGTTTTGTTCACATACCGGTTGTTTGTAAGTCCTAAAACTAAAAGAGTCAGATATAGGGTTATATATACCAAAGTGATCAGGGTGACGAGTAGAGTTGAAATCCGGATGTCTGTCTGCACGTCCGTCCGTCTGTCCGTCCGCCTGTGCGAGCTGTAACTTGAGTAAAAATTGAGATATCATGATGAAACTTGGTACACGTATTCCTTGGCTCCATGAGAAGGTTAAGTTCGAAGATGGGCAAAATCGGCGGACTGCCACACCCAAAATGGCGGAAAGTGTCATAACTAAGCCATAAATAAAGATATTAAAATGAAATTTAGCACAAAGGATCGCATTAGGGAGTGGCATATTTGGACGTAATTTTTTTGGAAAAGTGGGCGTGGCCCCACCCCCTACTAACTTTTTTGTACATATCTCGAAAACTTCTATAGCTATGTCAACCGAACTGTATAGAGTTGTTTCTTTTAGGCATTTCCATATATAGTTCACAAAATGGAAGAAATCGGATAATAACCACGCCCACCTCTTATACAAAGGTTATGTTGAAAATCACTAAAAGTGCGTTAACCGACTGACAAAAAAACGTCAGAAACACTAAATTTTACGGAAGAAATGTCAGAAGGAAGCTGCATCCAGGTTCTTTTAAAAATTGAAAATGGGCGTGGCGTCGCCCACTTATGGACCAAAAACCATATCTCAGGAAGTACTTTACCGATTTCAATGAAATTCGGTATATAATATTTTCTTAACACCCTGATAACGTATACCGAAGATGGGTGAAATCGGTTCACAACCACGCCTGAAATCTCGATTATCACTTTATCATGCGAGAGTATAAAATGTTCGGTGACACCCGAACTTAGCCCTTCCTTACTTGTTCATTAACGATTCCATTTATAGGTCTTCTTAACAAAATATCATTTTAGCAGTGTAATCAAGTTAAATATTGTGCATATCCTTAAAAATTGGAAATAATCCGGCTAATGGACTATAGATTTATAAAAACGTATATTTATAATGACAGCTTTACTTTTAGAAACAGTTTCATAATATAGATTGGTTTTTTCAAATCTAATTGGAGCTTAGCCGTACTAAATGATTTCTATAAAACTCTAAAAAACCAGAAGAACAAGCAATTCCTAAACAGAAAAATGTTAACTCTGCTGCATCAGATTCCAAAAACTAAAGAACTAGCTTGCGTACATTCAGACAGACGGACTTGACCATTTTTTGAAAATGAAAAGCGGGTATTTTTCACGAGTTTTTTCCTTCAATTAGTACAAAAGCTTAGAATTAATTGTTTTACCAGTTTGCAAGTAATCCACAAACGAAATTCCTCTCCCAACCCAAAAAAACGAATGCCGTAACCTTCTTGGTCGATTTCAAAACACTACTCGATTCGAAGCCGAACAACTAGGTCCATACCACTCTTTAGCCTCTTGGTTTTTTCACCCAAGTCTCATCCATAGTGATGAATAGACGCACAAAATAAAACAGAATTTTATCACTGCAGGATATTAAATTTTTTTCGTTGTAAAAAAATAGTGTGACACACAATGGCTTCTAAACAAAATATGAATTAAAATTAATTTTTATATACATTCATATGAAGAGTGTACGAACCAAACAACTAGTAGAAACGTCCTCTCTTATCGAACGACAAAACTTTTTAGGGGGATTCTCTTGCTCTTGCAATATTGCAGATTGCAAAAATCCTATACCCAAACGTACAAGGGTACGAGAGCACGCATTGCAGAATCGAGTGATATACGAGTATGAACGTTGATTCGGTCAATTTATTGTAAATGACTATTGTATTGTTGTGTATGGCTATTGTGAATTGGCGCACCTTCTGYATTCGTCCTTAACAAAAAAAACTGTAACAAATCTTTATAATTTAAATAGAAAATATAAAATCTATTTAAAATTTACCTTCCTCAACAATTTAACGTCATATGTCTTTATGTAAAATGACAGTTAACACTGGGTTGCAATTATATTTTTGCATGTCATTGTTCGAAAATAAACATGGGTTTTGGTCTGACATATTTTACAGCCCTTGCAAATATTTTTCTGTGTGTGTTTGTTGTTGTGTCGTTGCATTAGGTGGAAAACTCTGCAATTTGTGCACCGTGCACGAGTTTTGCAAGAGCAAGAGAATACCCCTATTACGAGTATATTATATAACCGGGTTTTTAAAAGAGAGAAATGTAGTAAATACCTGTCAAGCTGACTATTGACCCAAATTTCCCAAAATTGTATTCCTCTTGGTAAACTTACTTTTCCAATTTTACCGACTAAAAAAACTTCTCCAAGCATTTTTGGTAAACTGGCACTTTACGTAAAACAAAAATCTTTTAAAAACTTTCAGGGAAATGAATGCTCCAATATTAATCGTTTAAGTGCTAAAGATATATTATAATTAAATATTTTTAAACGCTAAATTGTTTCAACAAGAATTGGTCCCCTAAGTCCACAACTTTTTATGGGATAGGTCAAATATAAAACCCAGCTCCAAGGGACTAGTTTTAAATGTGTTAATGGTTAGAAAAGTGATAAATGACGAGTTTTATGAGAGGAATTTCGATTCAAATTGTTATTGTCTTGAAAACTAAAAATCACTAATATTGGCCATTTCGCTTATTTAACTACATATCTTAAAAGACACCCTTTTTATTTTAATACATTTATGTTTGTTAGTGTAATAATGTTAACCCTCCACCAAATCGGAAAATATAATAAAAAAAAGTACTTTGTTTTATTGAGCTTCGCGTGTTTCCCTCGAGTTCATTGTCATTGCAGTGAATTACGCTTGCAACGAATATGAATTTTATACATTGCATGTAAATAATTATCTCCAACTCATATAACGATTATTGCTGAAACGAGAACATAAAGAAATACATAAATAGAAGGGGTATTCAGACCGAACTTGTTAATCTGGTAATTCGTTAGTTGATATTTCGTTAAAATACTTAACTGTGAACATACTTTATGCTCTACCTCAGTAGTGAGTGTAAATTTTGTTCCAAAATAGCTGATTAAATTTTATTAAATACTTACTTTAGTGGACAGCAAATGTATTATTTCGCATTGAATCAAGTTAACTTTTGAGACAACAAAAAATTGATCATGCTTGAGAGTCTGGTACTTCATTACTCGATAAAATTTGTTAATTTTACAAAAACAAAACGCACGTAAAAAACTGCCGAGTAACGACTAAAGAATTTATAAAGCTGGTCGGAATACCCCTAGAGTAATGAGATAATTTATACCCACGGTACTTTAATTTTTATATATTAAAACGAACAATGGCATTGCACATTCCCAAACATTTTGGCTCCAAAGTAATATTTCCAAATATTTATTATATTCACATATAAATAATTCTTCAATAATGTATTATGCACATGTATATTTTTTAAAGAAAAACATCAATTCTCTCATAAAAATATAAGGATTTTATCGGTGGTCAATCGAAAAAAGGCGTATGTGATAAATTTTTATAACTAAGTCATTAGTTGCACTTGATTTGTCTTCTAAAGTACATAAACATCACAAACATAAGATGCCTTGTTCACTTAATTTAATTGGTGTTCCACTGACCTAAGCATGAGTCTTTTAGAACTATAAACTCAGTTAGCCCTCCTGCAGTCTTACGCTTTTATATGACATATTTGTGGACTATATGTACCAACATACATATACGCAAAAATGTAATATGGGATGATCGATTACTAATTTAGTATTGACAGAAAAAGTTTTTATATGATCGACTATGAAGTTTGTCTAACTGCATTTTATGACGGGATTTGAATATGACATATTGTACTAAATTTAATTATACGATACTGCAAATACCAGCAGTTAATTGTCGCTGTATATGTTTATAATTTCATTTTAAGAATTTCTAATCTGGCACGAATATTTCCAGCTGAGGAATTTTTGAGGTTACTTGCAGTTCGTTTTTATATTGGCACAGTTGCATTACCAAAGCAATTCGAAAGTACATACAAATGCATACATATACATAAGCACACATATGTTGCTGTATGGGTACAATATTTTTGCACAAGTTTAGGCTGCAAGTACCATACATTGTGCACTGATTTGGAAATATTTCATGTCTTTGTTAAAAGAAAAGATTGAAATGAAAGGCATACGAACCCACACTGCTGCTTTTGTTATTGTATGGTGAAAAAGTAGTTGCAGACGAAACTGACTGGAGTAGATATGTATATATGTATGTACATAAATGCTAAGTTAAAAATCAAAATAATTAATTAACGCTCATTAAAATCGAAGGACTGTTAAAGTGAATAAAAATTGTATCTTATTAAATATAGTGTTTCAATATAATCACAGTCACGCTCCTATACAGAAATGCATGTGCAGTGTATTATTTTTTCATATCTCAAGTATTAGCACTCAAATGTCCAGATGGTAATCCGATCATATTAATTATTAAATTAAATTTGTTTTTCGTCTCATCTCTTTATCGGCAACACTGTGATCAAAACTATGGTATATTCAAGTATGTGCATATGTATGTAAATCACGGAGGTACGCCTCAAGGTGGACGACTGAGAAATGTGAAATTAATCTCTTATATACTCAGAACCGGTACTACTGTACTTGGAACTTATTATACAATTTTAAATTAAAACTGTTTTCCTATGACCTAAGTTAATAAAATAAAAGAAGATGCACTATTTACTTCCAGCCTTATATTTCCTTGATAACGGCGAAAGGATATACACTCGTGGACATGCATATCTTACCACTATAGTATTTTAAATTTTTTTTCGGACTTTTTCCTTCGTTCGGGATTTTCTTAAATTTTGTTGTTTTATGTTTTTAGTAAGCATAAGTAAACTAAATTATATTATCTAATTATAATAATAGTTTTTAATTTATTATGAGTTTAATGAGTAAAACACAAATTAGAGTGTCTGTGCTTATACAAAAGATCCGATTTCATTGTTTTTAAAGTAATATACTAAACTTCGTGTTTCAATTAAAATAAAATAAACAAAATATTAATTTCAATTATAGTGTAAATGAAATTAAATTAAAAAAAAGATATATATACTTTTTTCATCGCATGTCAATCTCTTACTTTTCGAACTCATTTTGTAAAGCTCACTATCTTCCAACTGATTTATCTATAGCTGAATGTGTTTTGTTTTATAATATTTTTTATTAATATGATGTCATTAGCTTATTTCTAAATAAAAAATTTCAAACCGCAAAAGGACCGCTATAAAGTGTTGTCAAATATGTACAATACTTGGAAATTTTAAGTGATAAGATTTGCGTGGCCGCGAGTGTATAATCTTCTGTAGTATTTCAAAACTTTCAATTTTCCCAAAGTAATTACCTATCAAAGTGTCTTGGTCCTGTTACAAGAGGGAAATTTCAAATATCCAAAAATTAAATTAATGGCCAAATCCAATAAGAAGCAGTATATTTGAAAGACGAACGTATTGATTCATACTTACCTACAAGCACCGATAGATATGGATGGTATGTGGCTTTCGCGCGGAAGAAATCATTTGATAGTATAATATTTACTGCCCTTCTTTCCGCTACTTAACGCCGGTGGGAAATCACTGACGTACACTTGTGTGCGTATGCTTCGGTGATGTACATTACTTCAGACCCTTTCTAAAGTACAATCGGCGCATTTTCTTTATTTTACGCTTCACTGTTCCCTCTAATTAAAATTAACAAAGCGACGGGCGCTGGTGTGGCTGTAGGCATCGCCAAGAAGCGACCAGCAACCCAAGACAACGGCCAATGACCGGCTGTGGAAAGAAGGTATATCCACGAATACGCCGACATATACAAAAACATGCATGCAACGTGACTGTAAATTTGTGCAAGCAGGGAAAAGTTGAAACAAATCAAAAAGTCAAGTAAAACATAATAAAATATGAGAGAAACTAAAAATACTCGCATTACGAGTATTGACACAGAGATTTTACAAACGGCTTATAAAATACTGCGCGCTGTCTAAAGTATTTAGAAACAAATGCAGTCTATGATAATATATGTCATATTGTGTACAACTGTATTAAAATGATGTTTCATCAATACAGGAAACTATATTATACATACATATGATTAGATGTGTTCTTATAAACACACATGCGAATTCCGAAATAATTTGAAAAAAAGAGCTTTGTCCAGTTATTAATTTATATGATGGTCGTCTGCAAGCATGCATAATAAATTTTCGAACAATAATAATTAAAGAGATCATCATGTTTACTCCTTAATTATATGACAAAATCAATCGAATGATGAAAACAAACAGTATTTCTACATTTTTGTGAATCAATTGACTGGAGAAACGATTTCCGAATTCCGAATCCGAAGTATGGTATATATTACTACCGGTACTATCTTTGTAAGTAAATATTAAATTATATTAATTGTGCAGCATAAATAAACTTAACATTACAAAGAGAGAGAGAGAGAGAGAGAGAGTATTACTGCATTACTTAAAATTAAAAACATCACATTCTCGCATTTGAAATGGTTCCCTTTTCTTTTCAGTATTTCTATTTACCGCATTTCGTTTACCCTTTTCTAATTTTAATGAACATAATAAATCTTTCAATTTTAAAGCTCTTGAACGTTGCCTCTAAATTGAGATGCTGCACCGTCCTCTAACTGATGTTCCAAAAGCCACAATGGCTTCTTACATAACATATGTACATAGGAAAGAACTAAACATACCTATGTACATCAATACATACGAAAGAATATCAAATTGAACACAAATAAAATATATATGTGGTATAATGCACAAAACGTTCAACTGTAACTAATTAGTTTAAAAATCTTTCAATTGCTCATTCATATCTGATTTCTAAAGATCGAGATGTGTGTATGGTCCATTCAGCTGAGAATGAACTCACTCATATCGGGGTAAGTGCATCATTGCAGACAGCCAGCACACTTTAAAGTATCTTAATTGCCATTGGAATTTAACCCAAAAGTACAGTTATCTATAGCTATAAATATGTTTTACAGCAGTTATTCACCATGATTATTACTTTTCTTATATGATGCGCTATCAGCGTGTTAGCTAATTGCTTACATCCGATATGAGTGTTTCCTTAATTGAAGTAATTATACTCGTAGCCTAACAATATCGGATAAACGAAAATGTACCTGCTTACTATATCTCGCTGAAACTTAAATGACATTGAAAATATTTCTTCATAAACCTATAAGTACTACCCTTTGCGCATTAAGAATCATAACATGCAACACACAATTAAATGTTAAATTATATAGTTAAAGTAACATGAAAGAGTCACATTGAATCCTCAATGAATAACATGATTTGATAAATTAATTCTTAATGTTATAATGTTTTGTCCATAATACTTTTAATACTCTGTATTAGGATCGTGGGAGCATTCTGAAGCAAGAGATCGTTCACTCAGAGCTGCGCAATTACGAGAGTTCACAATGATGGATTTTGTTTTCATCTGTACCTTGTAAAGTGCTAATGCTGTTGGCCGTGTGTGTTCGATGGATGTCTTCTTCAATTTTTTTTCTATCCCAATAATTATCTGGAAATAGCTATGTTCCTTTGTGCACTTACATATAATAATTCCTGATTTAAAGAGAATTTCTTCTGAACTCTCGCTTATCAAAGAAGTGATATAAAACTGCCTTTCCTGTGTCAAAACTGGAAGACGAACGAATTGAACAAACAACTTTAACTCAAATAGATTAGCAAACAGAAAAAGTTCGATTTTGAAAATGTTTGGATTACTTTGTTGTTGCTTTCAACCTTACATTTTTTGGTAGCAGAGCGACCTGAAGCTAACCAAACATAGAAATGGGCGGCTAAAGCAAAGCAGTACTTTTGTACTGTAGAACTTTTCTAAACATAATGACAACATTGACAATATTTATTTCAGTATTTAATAGTAATTTTCACTAAGTTTTCGAAACCAGGTGTAGTGTGAGAGTATATAGAAATTTCCTTAATTTTTTTTTATTAAGAAAATTATGAATGTAGTGATGTATATATAAATGACTCATCGCAACCACAATTATAAGCCCAAAACCAAAATTTTGAATGCATAAATGCTTTTTAGCCAAATTTCCTTGATGTTGTGTCAACAGCCGTACACTAATTACAAATCTCTTTAAATGTATTTGTCACAGTTATGCGTTGCACTCCCAGACCGCATTGCATGAGTTGACTTACAAAGCCCTTTCCTGAGATATTTTTGAAATTATGTATCCACATATCATTTGTCAGCCAGAAATGTTCCCCAGGAGCGCAATGCTTTTTTAGCGCCTTCTACAGTTCGCTTCTGCAGCATCGCATGCGAACGCTCTGCAGCAGCCTAAAATAGGCGACAACAAATTTATTTCACATTTCGGAGCTATTTTCGGAATACACAAATGCAATGAAATGGTGTACGCATAGGAAAGTTGCCGCATTCCCATTTGAGTGGCTTGGGGAAATGGCGACGCTGTGCCCAAGTGTTAAATTGTAGAAACTCCAATCGATCGCAACCGGAAAACATTTTTAGCTGACACCGCACACACACACATATGTGTGCGCAAATACATTTAGTTTAAATTTAGCTCTAAATCAGGGCAACGCAGAGTTAACAACTGTGTGGTGGAGGCTTAGGCAGGCAATAAACTGTCATTTCAACCATAAATACATGTGTACATACTTATTACATACATATACATATATATACTGTATATATCTGTATGTAGGTGTATTGACGAGTCACAAACCATTGATCCTTCAAAGTCATCGAATGATTTGCTTATGTAGAATTACATGAAGTCACAATACAGTGCAAAGCATTAGGTCATAATGCCTTTCCACTTTATCCCTACAATAATACACCCTAGTTTTAATTAATTTGATTCCTTGAGTGTTACATTTATTCGTTCACCTTTCATTTCAAAGTAACAATACAAAACTCCTTTTACAAATTCGACATCATTCTTGGTTAATTTTCAGCTCAGGAATGACAGGTTATCATTCAAAATTTAAGTACTCGTAAGTACTTTGTTATTCTATTACATTTTATAGAATGAATCAGCAAACGTGTTCTAGTTACTTCAAGTAAAGCGAGTATATGGAACGTCACTCGTATTCACTTTCTGAATAAGGTACTAGTGTAATTTATGCCCAAATATAGGTACAGTCTAAAACGCACCACATGCTATAAATATATAATATATGTACACACACATTCGCGCACTTTTAAATTTAGTCATTGAGCTCGAAAGAGCCATTCCAAATGCATCTAATATAACTTAGCGAATTAAACACATAATTTTGCTAATTGCGACAAAATATATATATTTTTCGCTACTTGAGTAAAATCTTAAATGAAATAAAATCAGTAAATGATAATAGATTGTTTCATAGTTCAATAACAAGCACGATCTTAAAACGTTTGAAAGACAAAATGCTTAAAAATGAAAATATGTAAAACACCAACACGATGCGTTTTTTTATTTTGTTGAGAACTCTTATGAAATACAATTGCGGTATTACATAATTTATTGTGTTTTTAGTTTTGGGAGATCATCTCAGAGGAACATGGAATCGACAGCAATGGAATTTACAATGGCGACAGCGATTTACAATTGGAACGTGTCAGCGTTTATTACAATGAAGCTTCAGGTAAAAAAACCCTTAAATATAAATATTAATCTATAAAATGAGATTTTCATCAGGTGGCCACCCCGAGAGTTTTAAATTCTGTATTTAGTGGGGTTGTCATGGTCAGTTTAAGTTCCAGGCGATAGTCATTCACACAAATGAAATTCAAACGTTTAATTTGCCGAAGAATCATCGTAGAAACGGCTGTAAGAGGTTAAAAGAAATCTAATCTTTCGTAGCTGATATAGGAAATTTTAATTTGTGTATTTGGAAATAAGATACTATTAATAACTAATTTTACAAAGGCCCAGATTCATGAAGAATTGAATATTTTTAGTGACTTATGTATTCACCAAATCCTTTATAAATTTATTAACTTAAAATGATCTCAGTAAATAACGATATTTTCGGAGAAAAAATAATATCACACAGTAGCTAGATTTGTAATACAAGTACGTATGTAAAGAAATATGTGAGCTAAATCTTAAGAGCTCATACTTTTCCTGTTGTTTCTTTATGTTGTTGTGTTATTAATCTCAAAAGTTAAAAATTAATATACGGATCACACAAAAGTTCGGATTTTAGCGTAAACTATAAGGTACGGTTTCACAAATAATCAAATAAATAATGAAAAACTTAGCTTTTGTTTATGTTTACATTAAATTTATACCATACTGGGTGAATGTTAGTTTATGTGTCGGCCTCCAGCTTTCAGTTTTGGCTATCAACACCAGTGAGATGGAAAAGGGCGTCACAATTTTGACTAAGAAAGTGGCGATACTCTCAATCGCTGTCGTTGACCCATAGTGTTTGTCACAAACTTCCTTGTTTGGTCAACGCTAAGCATGTTGCCTACCGCTTTGGTTGCAAAGGCATGTGCGCACATGCTATGCATTTTAAAAACCTCAATTGTGATTTAAGACACAGCTACTCACAAAAATAATTGAAATGAATATTAGCACGTCGCCAAAGTAGAAGGGGCGACTATGAGGTATTAAACTAGGCTTAACAATTTCCAACGCAGTGCCCAAATATTTCTACATCATTCCATAAAAACACTCTCCCATCTATTCCAAACAGTGTCTAAGATATGCCCCTTTCATTTTCTACCCGTACAATAAATACTATCGATTTTCATGGGAATTACTCATTTTAACTCTTTTGACTTCTTAATTTTTATACTCTCGCAACAAATTTGCTAAAGAGAGTATTATAGTTTTGTTCACATAACGGTTGTTTGTAAGTCCTAAAACTAAAAGAATTAGATATAGAGTTATAAATACCAAAGTGATTAGGGTGACGAGTAGAGTTGAAATCCGGATATCTGTCTGTCCGTCCGTCCGTGCAAGCTGTAACTTGAGTAAAAATTGAGGTATCATGATGAAACTTGGTACACGTATTTCTTGGCTTCATAAGAAGGTCAAGTTCGAAGATGGGCAAAATCGGCCCACTGCCACGCCCACAAAATGGCGAAAACCGAAAACCTATAAAGTGTCATAACTATGCCATAAATAAAGATATTAAAGTGAAATTTGGCACAAAGGATCACATTAGGGAGTGGCATATTTGGACGTAATTTTTTTGGAAAAGTGGACGTGGCCCCGCCCCCTACTAAGTTTTTCGTACATATCTCGGAAACTACTATAGCTATGTAAACCAAACTCTATACGTTTCCTTCAGGCATTTCCATACACAGTTCAAAAATGGAAGAAATAGGATAATAACCACGCCCACCTCCCATACAAAGGTTATATTGAAAATCACTAAAAGTGCGTTAACCTACTAACAAAAAACGTCGGAAACACTAAATTTTACGAAAGAAATATCAGAAAGAAGCTGCACGCAGGCTTTTTTAAAAATTGAAAATGGGYGTGGCGTCGGCCACTTATGGACCAAAAACCATATCTCAGGAACTACTCAACCGATTTCAATGAAGTTCGGTACATAATATTTTCATAACACCCTGATGACATGTACGAAATATGGGTTAAATCGGCTTCTTCCAATATAACGCTATTATGAATTCCATCTGATGCCTTCTCTGTATAATATATCCATCAGGAAGAAATGATGATAGTGGAATAAAACTTTACACAAATACGGTATTTGATGCGAGAGTATAAAATGTTCGGTGACAACCGAACTTAGCCCTTCCTTACTTTTTTTTTATTGACATGCATATGATTTATGCACTTTTGCAGCTGTGACGCGTTCCTCTGGTGGAAAATATGTGCCCCGTGCCATTCTTCTCGATCTTGAGCCAGGTACCATGGAATCGGTGCGCTCCGGCCCCTATGGGCAACTTTTTCGTCCAGACAACTTCGTATTTGGTCAGTCGGGAGCCGGTAATAATTGGGCCAAAGGTCATTACACGGAAGGTGCGGAACTGGTGGATAATGTGTTGGATGTAGTGCGTAAAGAATGCGAGAACTGTGACTGCTTGCAGGTAAGCGTTCCTGTTTGTTGTTGGATGTTTTATTTATAAAAATTAATGCTTTTCACCTTAGGGCTTTCAATTAACTCACTCATTGGGTGGAGGCACTGGCTCTGGTATGGGCACATTACTCATTTCAAAAATACGTGAAGAGTATCCGGATCGTATAATGAATACCTACTCGGTAGTACCTTCACCCAAGGTATCCGACACTGTTGTTGAGCCATATAATGCCACTCTCTCCATACATCAGTTGGTGGAAAATACTGATGAGACCTATTGCATTGACAACGAGGCACTCTATGACATTTGTTTTCGCACATTAAAGGTATCTAACCCAAGTTATGGCGATCTCAATCATCTCGTATCTCTGACTATGTCCGGTGTGACCACATGCTTACGTTTCCCTGGTCAATTGAATGCTGATCTTCGCAAGCTAGCTGTGAACATGGTACCCTTTCCACGTCTGCATTTCTTTATGCCCGGATTTGCGCCGCTCACTTCGCGTGGTTCTCAACAATATCGAGCTCTGACCGTACCCGAGTTGACACAACAAATGTTTGACGCCAAAAACATGATGGCCGCCTGTGATCCTCGACATGGCCGATATTTGACTGTCGCTGCCGTTTTCCGTGGCCGTATGTCCATGAAGGAGGTCGACGAACAAATGTTAGCGGTGCAAAATAAGAATAGCTCCTACTTTGTTGAATGGATACCGAATAATGTGAAGACGGCGGTATGTGACATCCCACCCAAGGGATTGAAGATGTCCTCAACCTTTATTGGTAACACAACCGCCATACAAGAGTTATTCAAGCGTATTTCAGAACAATTTTCGGCAATGTTCAGGCGCAAAGCTTTCTTGCATTGGTACACAGGCGAGGGTATGGATGAGATGGAGTTTACCGAAGCGGAAAGTAATATGAATGATTTGGTGTCCGAGTACCAACAATACCAGGAGGCCACCGCTGACGATGAATTCGATCAGGATATGAATCAAGAGGAGGTAGAGGGCGATTGTATTTAATGTTGAGACCAGAGGAATGAGGAGCGTGCGGAGTGCGGCGGGAAAGAGGGGAATAACAACATTAACTTTACGAGAACGCCTATGGCTAMCGAGAATACATTTCGATTGGCGAGAGAGATATGATAACTGCAAAATTCTTTAAGACACTGAATTATGAAGAATTAAAAATTTTGCACACTTTTCCGCTGTATACTCGTCCAAAACTGGAAAGTTAAAACTACAAAACAAAGAGTTAAAATCAAATTTAAATTAGTTTTCGCACGTAAATACAATGTTCCATTTTCAATTTAGTTTATTATGTAAAGCATCCTTGCATGTATACATGCATATGTATATGTATGTCTTCATTAGAAAAAATTTATTGGTAACTTATATTCGACCATGTTAATTAACAAATCTAGGGCACGTCTATCGCATTTCTCTGCTAGTGGTTTGGAACCCTTCATGAAATCATCAATATAGCGGTTACAATTCAAATACTCGTAATCTTTCTACCCAAAATACTATTTATTTTTTGTAGTCATTATACTATTATATACAGAATTCTACACACCATTTCAAGCATTTCATCCATTTGCCATCTTCAATCTGTTTGTACATCGATTTTAACACATCATATTTTTCTAAACAAAATCTCGTATGGATTTAGAATTCTTAGTACTAACCGACGAATAAAAAGTCATCTTACTTTAGTATGGTATTTCCTTAAGGTGTCCCGTTTTAATTATTCTATATTTTCCTAAAGTCAAGTTTACGCAGACTAAAATAGTATGCATAATTACTCAAATTTTTTTTCCATGCGAGTATAAATTCATGTATGGAAAAAATTTCCGTCGATGAATTTAAATATGTTATATATAGTTGCAAAAAATGCTTAAAACTCATACATATATGTAAACTCGCACTCACTACATACAAATTTCACAATTTGAATTTACAAAACATTAATTCGTTAGCACACCATTAACTATTTTCTAAAAAACTAAGTTACGGGCACATATAAATTCTGGAAATAAATATTCGAAAAAATATCCGAATTTAATAACTTAAGAAAAAGCAGACAAAAAATTCTTAAATACAAAAGATATTGTACTAGTTTAATAAATATATTTCCGAAGCATAATTAAACACGGTATTCTTAGCAATATTTGAAAGTTTTCTCTGACTTACTATATATAATTTGTATTTTCGCATAAAGATCAAAATCATAATTTTGTTATTCAAATAAAATTCAACTAAATAATACAATATTTGTTATATTACTCGCATAGCAGTAATGATCGATTTTATTTGGCTGAAGGCCATATGGTGGCCTAAAACAGGTAAATACCATAAACTATTTTATATAATTATAAACTATTTTTAATTAATTATTTTGTACAAATGTCTGTTGTGCTTCTGAAGAAAACCCCGAAACTAAATAGGACAAGATACAAGTTGGGAGAGAGATTAAGGGATTGTGTTTTTATGTTCTGAACATGAGGGGTATTTTTAGGGATGCACTTTTTGATTAAAATAAAAATTTCGAAACGTTTTGCTCCTCCTGCGCCATGTTGTGTTTAATCCACCGAGCATAGAAAGGGTTTTCCATAATAATATAATAAGACCAACGTTAAAATAATTCCCTCAGAGATTTTTGCATAATTATATGTATACATATGTATATTTAATATAGAATGTACAGCCGTCCCTCGCATACTTTTGTGGAAATAACTTTTATTACATTTAGCGAAAATCAAAATTCTTCATTATTTAAATGGAAATAACTAATGAATCTGCAGCAGACAATATTTAAAAATAATTTAATTGTCAATGCTGTCAATAAATCTTTATCTTACTTCGTATTAAACAGTTAAATTTGATTTTAATGATAACGAAATCCAAAATTTCCGAAATTAATTGTTCCAATTTTTTGATTTAAGAGAGTTTACTTATGTGAACATACTGCACATCAGAAGAGCTCAAATTGTTTGAATTCGTAAAACAAAGTTGAAAAAATAGTGATAATATGAGTGCGAGGGAATACGTATAATTTATAAAAAAGAGGTATTTTCTTAAAACCCTAATATGAATGAAATAATAATTACAAAAAATTACCATTATATCGCCGATAAAATGCATAGTCCCGATTTCCAAATAATTTCCTTTTCAGCATTTTCTGTGGAAAAATTAGTTTGAAAGGCTGGTCTGGCGAACTGAATAAATGAGAAACACATTGAACTTTGAAAGAGAATTCAATTTTCTATAATTATAAGATACGAGATATATAGTGGACTATAAGACATGTATTTGTCTTCTCTATAGTTAGAAAACTTAACTGAAAAGTCTATTAAGAGCTCAAACTTGGACAGGGTTTTTTGAAAGTGTTTACGAACAAAGTTTCCATAGTAGAAAATTGAAAAAAAATTATAGTTTTATTACTCAGGCAACGTATTCTTACCGAACGCAGAATATATTTTACAAATAGTTCGCCTCAGATTTTAACAACTGTAGAATCCGTTATTATTCTGTGTTCATGGCCATCTGACATCGTAACTTAATAAGAAACAAATTTTTAGACTTTTCGCAATCAGAAAAAATGTCAAAATAAATATATCTCTATTTTAAACCCTGCATGTTGTTTCTTACGTATATAATATAAAATCAATTGATTTTGTCACATCAACATCTAGTAAATGGTCTATGAATTTATAAAAACTTCCGTTTTTCGAAAGGTATTTACCCAATTGCGCATGGAACGATTCTATTAAGCTTTTAATGGTTTCGTTTTTAAGTTTTAATGGATTCGTTATAAACGGAGAATTTGGTTGCGCCTTCCTAAAAAGAAAGAAGTCATATATGTACATACATATGTTATTTCTTAAAACGGGAGTGTTAAATATTTTATGAAATATTCCTTTTTAATCCACTGTCTCTCGAAATATGCTATGAATTGTCCAAAAATGATATTTAAATTATAACTCAAAGCCTTATTTTTCAGATTAGATATCCAATTAATATATCGTTCGGTTTTAACAGCAGTAATATTAGAAATTTGCGAAACAATATTTAACTTCGACATGAACTTTGGAAGTTTTGAAGCATTCCTTCGAACTGCTTGTGTAAAATGAAACCAACATGTCTTTAATTATGTTTGTGGATAAATCTGTGACAATGCTTTTCTTATGCCATACTCAAAATCCTTGGTGAATGTTGTGGGCTTCATGTCAAAAATATTACTTTGGATGTATTGTAGTACATGGATATATGCATTCAAAGACTTGTTTGACATTAAAATGTAGATAAAAGGAAATGTCTGAAAAAAAGATATACAAATATTAACTTAACCGCAACAATATTTAAAAAATATATACTTACATGTTCATTATGAGCAATATGAAATATTAGCAGCTGTTCAAAGCTATTGGAACTACTTATCGGTACTACACCAAAAGTCCCATCTATTGAATAATGACGTGGTTCGCTAGTAGGCATATCCATTATTGAGTTACACATTGTAGGGGACACAAAAATTGAGTAACCGAAATCCTCTTTAATCACCGTACCACGATAGAATGGCAAATCATTGACATAATTTGAATTTGTATAATTCTTGCTAATTTCTGGGTTTTCAAAAATTGAAATTATGTCATGGAAATTTTGAGGTGCTTTTGGGAAGGCTTCAGATTTTATGTTTATTAATTGCCTTCGCATTTTCCCAAATTCAACCAAATGAGCAGACTCTTTAGCCTTTTTGCAATTCTCATCAATTCTTATTTTAATTTCTTTATAAATTCATATTGGGCCTCATGGTTGTGCACTAAGTTTTTATTTTTTTTTTTTACGGCAATGTATTGCATTGTTCAAATCCACAGCAATATTGACGGGACATCCACTTTGATAACAATTATAATATTTTGTATTATTTTGAGAATATTTAAATTTATAAATTTGTCCCTTTGTTGGAATATGTAATAATTTGCTGGTTTTCCTCAAACCCGGAATTATATTATAAACAAGTATATCATCACTTTCCATTTTCACGATTTTGAAGAATTAATTGAACAACGCACGTGGTTTAACAAATGACTGAACACGACATTATAACACAGTTTAGTAAACGAAATGCTGTTATCAACAACAACAAAAACAAAAAATTTAACAGTGTAACAAGAGTATCAAAAACGAAAAAAAAAACAAAAAAGATTAAAACTACTCACTGAATTAAGATGACGATGTTATTGTATTACAATAACAAGGAAGAAATAATTATATGTTGTTTAGTTTTTAAGAAAAATGTGTTCTATTTAATGTAAAATAGTACAATTTTGATCACAATAAATCATAAATATAAAAAATTATGCACGTGTGTTCTTCAATTATTTRCTTAAAATCTTGAAAATGGTCCGGTGGATGGCCATGGGAGCGGGTGGCGGCGCGGATGTGCGCAAACGCACGAACTGGCGGACGCGGATGGGAGCGGGGCGGACGCACAGCCGGAAATCAAATCTTCGTGATAACCCCAATCATATCGGTAGTTGGTTGTCACTTATGTTTAATAAAAAAAAAATAAGGCTTTATTGCACAATTGTGTAAATTTTTATAAAGGCTTTATTTCTCTTTCGAAGTGTAATAAAGCCTTTTTTGAAATAAAGGCCTTATTTCACTTTCAATAGTGTAATAAGGCCTTAAAGGCCTTATTTCACAAGGCGCTATTGCACCCTGCCAAAAAATAAGTATGATTATCTAATAAAAAAGTAAGAGCTCCAGTCTTAATGCTGACGTGTCGCAATTTAATAAATATACATATCGCACGCTAACTTCAAAAGAATCACAAAAAAATCAAAAATGTTTAAAATCAATTTCTTTCAATATATCAATTTGTAATACGATTATCTACAAAAAAAGGTTTCATTGTCTTCACTATCTTACTTAACCAAAAAATCATCGATATCTTAATATTTTCAAGTTACTGCTTTCACTTATGGAAGATAGAGTCATGTGTGAAGTTAACGAAAGTTCTTGAGGAAAGTTCTCTGATCGCCATTCACTTGGGAGTAGCCAGAATGGATTATTTTAAATATGGCTACAACAGCTCACGACTTCCTGTATTAGACCAAGTATCGCATGGGGAGCCAAAGAACATTCATTTGCAGCCGAGCTAAAGTTAAAAAGCGAACCATTCCTATTCAGGGTTGTGTCTTGGGTTTGGGACCCATGGAAAAATAATCAACAGCCTCGGATGAGAAACCCCCTTTTGATGATGACCATGGCAAACAAAATAAGGATAATGATTTGAGGGCTTGCATCTAGAATGTCCGGTCCCTTAATTGAGAAGGTGCTACTGCCCAACTGTTTGATGTCCTCGCGGAAATAAAGGCTAACATCACCGCCGCCCAAGCGATCCGCAGAACTGAACACAGAAAGTACCATCTTATAAAAGAGTGTACAGCTGCTGGCGTACGACGTACGCAGTACGTTCTTAGCAGCCGCTTTAGTTATGCTTTATCCAGTTGGATAAGCAAGGGAAGCACACCAAGCCCAGTATTAAACAAGGACAAGACGAAATATCTCCTGCCATCAAACAAACAGTCGTCGCACTCGTGACTAGGTACCCACATCACTGTTGACAGTCATAACTTTGAAGTCGTAGATAATTTCGTATATTGTGGAATCAGCATTAACACCAACAACAACGTCAGTCTCAAAATACAACGCAGAATAAAAGACAGAGGCAACGCTGGCTAAGTTATACCTCCTTAAGAAAAGAAAAAATGACTGGCGCGCTGTTGTTAACTCCGCTATAACTGCGTAAACGGTTTCTACGCTAGCAAAGAAAAGGAAGCTTGCACATATGGACAGATGGATCCAAATTTATATACATACATATATCTAGCCTTAGAACATGTTTTAACCTATCCTAACTCTGATAAAGGATTAAAAATGCATCTCTGCATTTGCATTAATTAATTATTTGTCCTAGCAACCCTTTTTGTACAACTTCCTTTTGTAAAACTAATAAACGTTCTCATTCTAGTGCAAACCACCAAACTGGTGACCTCGTGCTCTACAACATTTTTAAAAATTTTTCAACATGAGCTTAAACGATAGCACGCTGGTAACTGGTGGGGGAAGTATTGCGGATGCTGCTTCTACAAACATTTTCTTTCCACGGATCCCGCTTCCAACGATGTCGGACGATCATATCGAGACATATTTTTACTCCCTCGATTGGTTGCTCGCGAGTGTTCCTCGTAGCGTAGCAATCATCGCCGCCAACGTCCCAATTAGTAAGAAGGTAAAAATTGCGGATTCCATCACGGCATACCTGGCATTGAAAGATGACCACGTGTGCAGTATAAGCTCCGAATCTCAGCCATCGGAAGAAATTTTTGAACTACGAGCTGAAATCGCCACCTTTTCAAGGAAAGTCAGTTTACTTTTGGGTAACGACCATTCCAGGGGCCGACATCGCTCCAGTTCTACGTCGCGCAACAAATTCCTTAACCTTTTTGGTACCACGCTAAATTTGCTAGCAATACAGACGTTTCTGTCATTCCAAGGCCAATGAAGCTAATTCGAGCATACCCTACCTCAATGCAACTTTTTGCCGCAAATGGCTCACCTGTACTTAACTACGGTGAAGTCATCCTAAAGTTAAACCTTAATTTACGCCGTGAATTCCTATGGAATTTTATTATAGCTGACGTCTCACAGGCCATATTAGGCGCCGAATTCCTCGTGCACCATGGTCTAGTTGCAGACTTGCAAGGGAGGCTACCCTGCTTATTACATCGTGCCCAATAACAAGACTAACAACGCCAAGCATTTCTACAATCCACACTTAGCAGAGATTTTCAGACATCCTCAAAGAGTTTGCTGAAATCACCTGTCCGACATCACTGGGTATTCGAATTAACACATCTGTGGTTCATCGTATCATCAAGACCAGCCAGCCTACGTACACACAATCGCGACGACTGTCGCCGCAAAAATTAGCAGCTGCGTGGTCAGAATTTGAGCTGTTAATTAAACTGGGCATTTGTCGTCCAACCTGCAGTAACTGGGCGACTCTATTACACTTAATCCGCAAGGCCGACGGATCGTGGAGGCCCTTCGGCGATTATAGAGCTCCGAACGCCGTAACCATAATTCATCATAATCATAATTGCAAAATTGCTACCACGACGCCGTTTGGACAAATGACTTCACTAATATGACTTTTGAGTTAAGAAATGCCCCTCAAACAATCCAGCCTCTTAATGTTTCGAGGTTTGGACTTCGCTTTCATCTACCTTGACGACGTTTGTATTGCATCAACGCTCGTTAACGAACATAAATCCCATCTTCGCCGTTTGGGAGACTGCAACTTAAGCATCAACGTCTCCAGAGGTTTTGAGCTTGAATTCTTGGGACACTCAATCACGAAAGATGGGAACCGTCCACTTCGTAGCCGTATAGAAAGAAGCCTTAACGCAGATGGCACTTCCGACAGTCGCCAATGAATTTAAAGGTTTTTTTTATCTATGCTGAACTTTTATCGTTGATTCTTTCCAAACGCGCTGGAACATAAAGAACCACTTTTTGCCATGATCCTAGGTTACCGAAAAAACGACAATAGCAGTCTTTATTGGACCGAAGCAACTAAACGCCACTTCGAAACCTGCAAATCTCAATTTGCAAATTGCGCTATACTAGCTCATCCGCTGCCCAATGCAGAAGAAAGGTGAAGAAAATGTCGCCGCTGATCTTTTTTCACGAATACAATCGCTGGCCGCAGCTGCAATCAATTACGACAAGTTAGCCGAGGATTAAGTCGACGATGAAAAATTGAATTCGTATCTCAATTGTATAATCCATCATTCTTTAAAGCTATAGAAATTTGTTTTATCTTTCAGTTCAAAGAGAGTATTTTGCGATATATCTAAGGGTCGTCCATTTGTAACCTCGAAGTTTCGCACAGCATTCCTGCAAGCAACACAAATTTTTTCGAATCCTGGTATACGTGCTACTGCAAAGCTAATGATCGAGCGATTTGTTTGGCCCGACAATCAACATGACAGTAAGTTGCTTGTGAAAAACTGCAATGCGTGCCAACGGAATAAAATCATCCGACACAACAAGAGTATACTATACCATCGATAACTTCCCAGCCAACGCTTCGGGTACTTACACATCGACATAGTGGGCCCGTTTCCGTTTCCGTTGTCGGAATGCAATAGGTATTGCCTTACGATAATTGTTAGAAACATCCGTTGGCCAAAGGCTTTACCAATACCAAACATGACGGCAGCGGTAGGTCTAAGCCTTTGCTTAATAGCTGGATTGCGGTTACATCTCAGATAGTCCATCCGTTGAATCCAATTATTAATGACTCGTTCAAGCATTTCGAATGTAATTGTCCATATAGACCTTAGACTTTACATATTGCTGATGATTCCATGATATATTTAGTCCCTTAGTATTAAGCGTAAAAAAAGTAAAGTATTGTGAATTGCACTTATAATTTTTTTTTTTATTTTTTGTTATTGTATCATTTTGGTAACTAAAATTATGAACAGTGATCAATTTTTTTATTTGCATTAGAGAAATGATTTTATAGTTTTAGTTAAAGGAAACACTAATCTATAAAAAAACACCTTTTTAATATTTTGTCAAAGCTCCTTTACTTTTTATAACGGCTTTTATACGTTCCGGCATTGAATTTATCATGTTTTTTATTGTTCCTGATACAATACCAAATATTATTCTACTTCGAGAATTTCATCCAATTCTGCTAAATTCATTATAAACCAAAGGTTTTCAATGGGATTGAGATCCGGACCTGGCCACTCCAAAGTCGCGACTCCGATTTTTGATAAATAATTCTGCATCTTAAAGAAAGTGAAATTTGTTATTAACATTGTAGTAATAAACTCAGGTTGTAAAAAAAAACTGATACTTACTATTTTGGCACGTGGTGGCAGGGCGCAGAGTCATCTTAAATTTGCCTTAAGTATCTCCTGTTACTTAGGTCCATTCACGGTTCCTTCTATTAGGGCTAGTTGCTCAAAGCTACCTCACCAGTTCTCCTTCTCACATAAGACATACCGTCGCTGCAAAAAAGGTTAAATTTGGACTAATTTGAGAAGATTACATTTTGCCAATCAAGTTGAGTTCAATTTTAATGTCCTTTTGTCCATCGTAAGCGATTTTGACGAATTTTAGAGTTAAAGTCGTTTTTAGTGGCCCGACCAGCGTTCAAACCAACCTCTTGAAGCTTTCAACGAACAGTTCTTGCGCTAACTTCCATACCGATGTCTTCAAACAACTCCACTTTAATGTGGATTTGCTGATGCCAACTCTACCACTAATTTGTCCAATGTTCAGATTTTCTTTTCGCTAAATAAAAATATGACTTTTTTGCAATTCGAATTTTTTTTTTTTTGTATTTTTGACATACATAAGCTTTAACGAAGCACGAGCACGAAACTATTGAAAAGTTGTTATAAAACATGTACAGAGCACAAATTTATCTGAAAGATTAATCCTTTCGGCAGAAAATTACACTTGTTGGTTACAATTGTGTTTTAAATACCTCGCTACTGTATATGTAAACAAACCTAAACAAATAATAATATATTCTGTATCTAAACAAGCTATCAACTAGTAATAAGTAAACATACTAGGTAGTATAAATAGAAGTAGAACCATGTAATAAGTCAGTCTTAAGAGTATAAATAACGAGTATTCGATGCAGCTCAAAATACATTCTTTTGACTAATTTTTATTTCTGGTAAAAATTAACTCGGGCGAAGCACATTCTTCACAGAACGTAAGTTTCGTAATAAAGTTGAACGATTTGTAAACGGTCTTCAGACGCAAGTCTCTTCATGGCGAAATGACAAACTGATCAAAAATAACATGACAGCTTGATACGACTCACATGATCTGAAAAAAAAAGACTTTCTAAAAAAATAATGCTACTTGGATTACCCGTTATATCCGACTCCTCCTTCATAATTATTTTTTTACCACAAATTCTGCAAAAACTCTCATTTTCTGTCCCTGATTAAAATGATACTCCATTTATTATTCCAACTTCATTAGTATTTTATATGAATCACCAAAGCCGTAATTTTTAAATTCGCAAATCGCGTACATGCGTAAGTATGTAGTTATTGACTACCTTTTGTTTATTTGTTATGTGATTACTAGCAATTTTAAAACAAATAGTAATAATACTTTGGAAATAATACACTTACATATATAATTCTATGAATTATATTTATGTGTTTCAGTGAAAGTTTTCAAAAGTATTTGATAATAATTATAAAGATGAAGAAAGCATTAACTTCGACTGCACCGTAACTTTAATACCCTTCATGGTAAATGGCAACTACATGCCCAAAGGTTTACACCAATGGATAAATAGTTTATTATGTCTTTCTAGCTACCTTGTTTGCTATATGCTAAGAGCAGCTTCGCGGGCATGATTAAATCGACTCAGCTTGTTATGCTGATCAATTATAAATGTATAAGCTTGATTGGGTTTCCTTCTGGGTGTTACAAACTTCGTTCAAAACTTAATATATATTAATCGACGTAACCTGGACTTTACCACCAAATTACATATATGGACCTAAACTACGTGCCGAAAATAACACCGTACTTCATAGATCCGCGATAGTTGTACTCGAAAAATGTTAAGGGTTCTAAAATTATCGTTGATGAATAATTTGGCAAGCGAGAGCTCTATGCAAAGTGGGTGCCGTACGAGTTCACAATCAAAATAATTCACGCTAGCAGGAAAAATTACAAGTTTCATTTCACTAAAATATATGTTGGGTACAAGGAATTTAACTTTACTCATGGGAACTTCTTTAATTCTAGTTAATGCGATAAGGATTTCTAGCTTTTCCGTTAGCTTTCCACTTTAATCCAAATTTGATTATATTATATTATGAAAGCAGTCTCTCTTACGAGCTTTAATCGTACGGTTGTTCCAATGCCCGAGCTTCGCTTTAAATTGTTTGCTTGCCTTTCTGTGGCCTTCTACTGCAATCTTAGCATTATAGCTGGTGAGTTGATAAAGTAAATGTATACTGTGCATACATACCTATCTACATACATAAGTATATATGAAATACTAATTTTAATACTCCCAAAGGTAATTATGCGTGCAAAGAAAATGACTATTTTGGCTACTGTAAGTTATATGAAAACTGCCCGAGTCTACAAGGTACTCCATTAACGAAGGACATGCTAAATCCTAAGGATTGTAGACACTCCATACTAGTAAGGAAAAAGAATTTATGTTATGTTAATGTGTGTTCTCACATTAAATATCCTTACGCAGAGTGGTCCTGTTATCTGTTGTCCTCGAAGGAGACATCAACAACGGCCTAATAGAAGCCCATCAAAAACAACGACAACAACAACTACAACAGAAAGGACAAGTCGGCGATATATGCGCATTGCGTTTAATAAAGAAACCAATATTGGGGATTTAAAAAATATTCATCCGGAAGGATTAGCGCTACTAAACAAGCCCAATTGCGGTAAAATTAATGATAATCGGGTAGCCAATGGTATTTGCGCTACTCAAGGGGAGTTTCCATGGATGGCCGTGTTACTTTATGCACGGATGGGTGCATTGTGCGGTGGTTCGGTCATAACAGAACGCTTTGTCCTCACAGCGGCTCACTGCATTTCGAACGATTTGTAAGTGTTTAAATATTAAAATGCACTAAATCAAATTTGTGTATAGTATATCTATATTCGAAAACAATACCGTTGACTTAAAATCTCTTTTCAAATAAGCAGAAAAGCTGTGCGCTTAGGCGAACACAGAAGATCCACTAAAATAGACTGTATACTCCACATTTGCCAAACTCACGTGGACTTTGAAATCGATCCACACCAGAAACCCATAATTCATCCCGATTACAAGTCGCTAGATTACCATAAGGATATTGCTCTGATAAAGCTTAATATGGACATAGATTTTAGACGTAAGTACATCTGAGATCTCTGGAAATTCGATTTCACGATTTATCTATTGGCTTAACTAACTAGAATTAGCAAATAAGGAGAAACTCTGCGTTCTTCAAATAATGATTTCTATTTTCTGTTTTATTCACAAAGCTGATAAAAGTAAAAGTTATAGTAATTTCAAAATTCGTCGAACTTTTTTTTTTTTTTGAAATTATTTGGGGTCTTACAGTGAGGACTCGATAATCCGATATGTATGTATGATTCGTTTGCAACAAGCAGTTTAAAATTTTCGACAAACCAGTCCACAAATCTAAAAATTTTAAGTTCGAAATTTCCAAGTTCCATTGAACTTAAAACTTTAAACATATACATAAATGCAATGTTTCTAATGTCCATTCCACAAAGTTATTAATATATTTATACTATATATATTTTTAAGGTTACCAGCACATAGCACCCATTTGCTTGCCCCTGAAGTCATCGGATTCTAATATTTCCCCACACGATAATTTAGTATTAGCTGGCTGGGGCCTCCAAGAACATGGTAAATTAAGTTTATTTACTATTCTTAAATATTTATAAATATTTGTGTGCATTTAGATCGCTCTGTTGACGTACTTCAAAAAGGTCAGTTGAGACTCAAAGGGTTGGATATTTGCAAGAACTTATACCCACGTTTTAGGATTGACAATTCGAAGCTTTGTATTCAAGCTGGTGCTAACCAAACAGTGTCTTGTCGTGGAGATTCTGGAGGTCCACTGTTTTGGAAAACCCCTTTCTTAAGTGGTAATTTCATCAAAAAACATTACACACAAATCGGTTTGGTATCTCTGGGTTATGGCAAGGAATGTGGTGATTTAACTAGCGAGCCTTTCATGTATGAAAACGTAACGGATTCCATGGTTTGGATAACTCACAGTCTTTATAAAGCACATTTTCACAATGAAAATCCATCCATTGCTCAACATTATTTCTATTCTAATTTTATGCATTATTAATATTCACAAGGATGCAAATAATGTATTATTTCAACATTTCAAAAGTTAGCATTGAATTAAGATTAATTAAGATTTGAGTAAAATCTTGTAAATGCATAATTAATCATATTTCTAGTCTCTTTTATGAAGACGTACATATTCAGTGAAACCTTCTATAACCTATGGGGGATGTCCGCTTATAGGAGTGGTCGAATCAAAACTTTACTAAACTTGATACACACACTACTTCTTAAATAAATTATATTTCTTGGTCATTTTATTTGCATATTTCATTTTTATTGTTACAGTTATAGTAAGTTGTACATATTTATTTTTGTTTGAGTTTTCAAAAATTCCTTTACCATAGTATGTCCCAACTTTCCTTTTATAAAAGAGTTTTCAAAATGACTTTCTAAATTTTTAAGCCACTACTCGTAACATCCAGCTGAAGTTGTTTTAGTGCTTCGGTGTACGATTTAATTTGACCCGCATCGTAGGTGCATACTTTATTATCCCAATATGGGAAAATACATTATCGTGATTGATATTTTCAGTGAAAAATTAAATTCACTGGTTACACAATTACTTGTAAGGTCCCGAATTGACTTGGAGCCCGAGGTTGCTGGCGGGAAAAGGAAAAAGTCCGTCTATGGGATAAGGTTTTTGAAAATATGCATTTTATAAATCCGGAAGTGTCGCAAACAAAAGAATTTATGCAAAGGAACTTTGTTTGCGAAGTATAAGAGAATTAAAAAACGTAACGACGCGACAAGTGCCACGACGTGGGAATATTTCAAAGATTTTGACAACGTTTTTGGAAATAGGCACTCCATTAAGCACCTCCAGAGCTCACTGTAATATTTAATTGAAGAGGAGAAAAGGTGCGTGGAAGAAAGCGAGGTAGAAGGTGTCAGCCGAAAAAAACGACCAAAAACTATTGCTTATGAAACATTGCAGTTTCTTTAAAGAAGAAGCGCGGAAAGAGCAGATTCG
>NW_017537002.1:266441-268051 GCF_001853355.1 Bactrocera latifrons
ATTAATTAATTAATGTTTTATTAAAAAAGAAATAGAAAATGGGTTTAGTTTTCTAGAGTAGATGAATTAAATTAAATTAACTGATATAACAAGATTTCAATCAATTAATCATTTATTTGATATGTACATATATCCATTATTGAAATAATACTTTTATGAAAAAAATAGCATTTTCAAGTTATTTCGTCTGATAATTCCTTCATTGCAATATCATATCGTGATCATTTGAATTTTCTACATTTTCAGACATACTTGTATGATTGTCTTCAGAATGAACCGAATTGCTTCGCAGTATAAAATTATGTAAAATTGCGTAAGCTATTATAATCACAGTTGATATGTCTTCTATATTTCGCACATCAATATGAGACAATATTTTGAACTTAGCCCTCCAAATGTTCGCTCGATAAATACTCGGGCTAAACTCACATAATAGTTGAATTGTTAGATATGCTGAATCGGCTAAAATAATTGCATCTTTCGCAAGTTTTATTTGTCCAGTTGTGATCGCTTTGTAAAGTGGACAATTTTTCCACACATTGGCATCATGAAAGCTACCTGGATTCGTACTGAGTTGCTGACCGATGGTGGGAATAGTCTGAAGTGCTGTGTTAACTCCTCCCCTCTTAAATATGATCGTCCTCGATCATCAATAGAAAGGTAGATCGTTAAACATTATATAACTTGGAATATTATGAGTTTCTTCTGGGAGGGTAACTATTTGACTCGTATTAGGTCTTATTGTCTCCTTTTCCATATATTTTATTTCAATCTTCTTTTTCCGTAATAAGATAAAAATTATTATGGCGGTAGTTAAAGCTACCGATGTCAGGCTGCCAAAATATAGTGTAGCTTTCTTAAGAGACTTTATCCGCTTGATGTTGGTGAGGTGTAATTCTTTTAAAGCTCCCAATAATAGCAATTCAATACGTTCTTTTTCTATTGGGGCTGGTTGCRAAATTGCGGGAATGGCTTCAATTGTTTTTGCTTCGATATTGTTAAATATTTGATTGTTAATTTTGATTGTTGAGTTGTAAGATATTATGACATGTGTTCCATTTATTTCTTTAGTTTCCCCATCGGCTTCTATTTTTCCATTAAATTTATTCAGCAATATTATTCCAGTTTTTGTTTCTTCGATTGTGGGCACGTGATTCCCGTTTGTTATCGTGCATGTGGAATTTAAGATATTTACTATTCTACTTATACAATCGTCTTTACTTAGATCTATTAGATTAATTTCTTTACAAATTGCTATTTCGTTAAAGTTTTCACATTCATTTTTAATTCCGTATATTTTATTTTTTCCTTTTTCTTTATAGTACGTTTTAATTACATAATTGTTTTCTTTCTTTACAGGTCTTATAATTATTTTTTTAAATGTTTCATAAAAAGTTAACGGAATTTGTATCATATATAAAATCGTCATATCTTTGCTTAGTATATTTATCTTTGAGAATTTCAGTGCCTCTTCGGCAGTTTTAAAAGGCATTTGTTCCTCCTTTAGTTTATTAATAGAAAATTTAACTTCATCAATGCTTAAAAGTATTGAGTTTATTATATTTTGTTTTGCCCATTGGATGGCATATTTTATATTTATTAATTCTTCT
>NW_017537002.1:269746-270874 GCF_001853355.1 Bactrocera latifrons
TCTGCTTTTTACAGGATGCATTTTTTGGAATGCGTCCATCCTCCCCTCTTAAGAGCGAAGTAAGGGGCTTTGCTAATTTAGCATAATCCCTTATGAAGCGGCGTTAGTAGCCGGAAAGGCCAAGGAAAGATCTTAAGTCTTTCAAAGTTTTCGGACATGGGAAATTTTGTATAGCTTCAACTTTTGAAGGATTGGTTTTTACACCACTTGGTGAAATAATAAAGCCTAGGAACTCGACTTCATTTCGGAAGAATTCGCACTTGTCCAGTTGAACTTTCATATTTGCTTCTTTGAGAGTGCTAAATATTTGTTCAATATTTTGGAGATGGCTTTCTTCATCTTCGCCGAAAACTAATGTGTCATCAATGTAGACATAGCAGATTTTACCTATATAGTCTCTTAGAATATCATCTAAGGCTCTTTGAAATATAGAAGGAGCGTTTTTCAGCCCGAATGGGAGTCGTGTAAACTCATATTTACCATTATTGACAGGAAAAGCTGTTTTTTCAATGTCTGATTCTTTTAAAGGAATTTGGTGGAACCCCTTTTTAAATCCAATACGGAAAAATATTTACTATTTCCTAATTGCGCAATAATTTCATTTATTTCGGGTATGGTAACATTATTTAATTCTCTGTAATCAATTACGAGTCTAAATTTCTTTTCGCCGGAGGCTTCTAATTTTTTTGGAACAACCCAAACTGGTGAGTTGTATGGAGAACGTGGTGGTCTTATTATGCCATCTTGGAGTAAGGTTTGGATTTCCTTGGTGACGAATTCTCTCATGCCAATAGGGTATGGATAATATCTGGTGTAAACGGGTGTACCTGAAGAAGTCCTGATTTCGCCTACCACGGTAGTGTGTAGGTTAGTTTTTCATTTGAATCGGAAAATAACTGAGAATATTTGTTTGCAAGTTTTTGAATGAGGAATTTCTGAGAAGGTGTCATATGTTCCGTCCTTACGTCAATATTGTTTACTGTAGGAGAAAGCTTCTGTTTTATTCTTATTTCTTTACCGTTACCGAATTTAATTATGTCATCGCGAATGTTTATAGTTGCATTGAGGCGTTTGAGGCTATCGTTTCCGATAATACCATCAAAAGATTTCAGTCCTGGTAGGATAAAA
>NW_017537003.1:0-13219 GCF_001853355.1 Bactrocera latifrons
GGAAGATTAAAATTAAACTGAAGTGTTGCTCTTTATTTCTGTTGCTGGGAAGATTGGTGGTTGCTGCTGTTGGTGCGGGCTGAGTATAGGTATATTTTAATAATCGATAAAGCACGTTTGCAAATACGTCACACAAGAAAGCGGTTATTGGCCTTGAACGGTATGAGATCAGCAAGTATCAAATGGGTCTATACATGAGCTGCAATAAAGCGCTTTGTAGGATATTTATTTTTGCAATTCGTAACCGTTTTGCGACTGTTGAATGTGATCAGAGAATAACATTGAGGAGTTTTACTCAACTTTCGTCAGTGATCCTTTCGCGTAATTCGGAAATACCTTGATATTATACATGGGATGCATTGTCGAAGAAATAGTTACGCAGAAAGCAGGGCCAACCAGTAGATAGATCTAGGTGGGTTCTCAATTAATGCATTAGGACAAATTTACACAAAAACGGCTTCTACCTTCGGTTTCTATTGATTAATATATGTACGTGGTTCGACTTCATTTGGGTCATTGCGTAGTGTGAATGGTACGGTATGTGCAAAGACATTTTACATCGTCTTCGCTAAAAATTGGAAATGGGACAATTCCGGTTGATACTTTCGGTGGTTTGATATCAATTTCATCTCTGTTTATCAATTCACCTAAGATGAACTCATCAGCAATGTTCGGACATTGGCCAAATTATCGCAACTATGATTCTTTAAGTGCTTGCGCAACATTAGTTGCCAAAAGTACCGATGTTGTTGACTTAAACTGGAAGATTCAAAGTCAAATTCCAGGAGACTTGCGCTCATACGAATTGACCGATCGTCTGGAATTTCTAAATTCTGTGGAGAGGCTTGGTGGTATGCCACCGCATCATTTGAGTCTGACGTTATTATGTTCCGCAATCTTCATGCGCCGAAATTGTGTTATGGAACCTCATTGGTTGTGACGCAGCTATCTAATACAAGAAGACAGAATGATTGATTCTACGAATTCCTTTGAGTTCTAACGATTTGCTATTTCAGTTCAAACGTATACCGTTTCCGTTGAAAATTGCATTTGAGATTACAATCAACAGGACACAAGGATAGTCGCATAGTGTGTGCCACAAATTAGGAAATGCCATGTTTTTCACACGGCCAGATATACATACATGGCGTGCTCACAAGTTGGAAAACAGACCTAATTGGGAACAGAAACCAGAAAATGTTGTTTATCAAGATGCGCTACATTGAAAAAAAAATGAAACGGTAAATTCAACTTTGTTTTCATTTCAAAACACATCATTTGACGCAGGACAACGGCTGACAAAGGAAAAAACGAACTTTCCTCTTCAAAATCCAAATTTTTTCTGAAATTGCACTTTTTTCTTCTCCTTTTACATATATTCGCCTTTTCTATTTTAGCATGTTAATATTACAATATGTTTCGAATGTCGATAGTTTTTCTCTCTATACTTAATCTTTCTCCAAGTTAATTTGAAATTTCAGAAAATATAACCGTGTGGGTGAACAGTTGGAAATGTTTTAAATGTTTGTGCAATCTGCTACCTCCGTCTTGCAGGGTGCAGAGTATATACTTACTATATATTTAATTACTTAAGTAATACTTGACAACATGCCTTATCAAATAGCACAATTTCCTACAGTTCACAAATGTGTATAAATAAATATATGATATTGGCAATTTGGTATTTTAGTCTCAAAATTTCTCGACAGTTCGTTATTATCATTTATTGATCGAAGAAAATTTCATACTACGATCATAATGTTGGTCAAGTTTCAGTGTTTGTTTCGCATAATTCGTCCTACCTGAGCAATATTATCCCTAAACTTTATTTTTCAACGAGATATTCATCATACACCCTGTAGTATTACCCCAAGTTCTTAAAATTATTCGGTCTACGCAAGTTCATCTCTGGGAGGCTACAAAGGCTCTTTAAGACTGTTCGTACTGCTAAGTACGTTTGTAGATTTGCCTATAGAAATAAAAAATCTTTAGATAATAATTTGCAACCGATACATTAAGTACTTAATACTTTGAAAGTTATCCCTATAATGAAACCTATTCCTTAAAAAACACATTATATGTATTTGTTTACTGTTTGTTGCTATTATAATGAAGTTTAAACCAAATAATTATTTGAAAGTCAAAAAAGAAACATTTCTGAAAAGTTTCAGAAACAAAAGTCATGCCGAAATTTGCAAACTTGTCGAATAGTTTATCACTTTCTATTTCATTGGCAATCATTGGCAACTTTCAGAGAGAAAAGTTTTGCGAAATATTTATTCTTCTTTGCACGTTGGCCACGGCGAATATCGCATTTGACATTGACATAGTTCAGCGAATTAAAAGACAGCGGCTACCCTGGCTAGGTCGTGTTGTCCGAATGGACGAAAACACTCCAGCTCTGAAAGTATTCGACGCTGTACCCGCCGAAGGAAGCAGAGGAAGAGGAAGACCTCCACTCCGTTGGAAGGACCAGGTGGAGAAGAACCTGGCAACGCTTGGAATATCCAATTGGCGCCACGTAGCGAAAAGAAGAAACTACTGGCGAGCTGTTGTTAACTCGAATATAATAGGGTAAGCGGTGTCTACGCCAATTAAGAAGAAAATTTCGAGGTTTCCTATTTTTCTAAATAAAAAATACAGAAAGTTCTAATTTAATGGGAATTTTTATTATCATTCAAAAGGACATTCTTAGGCATTTAAGTTTTGAAGATTATCTCTTTCATATGTTGGTCGCGGCTACGTCTTAGATGGTATTTCCGTTGAGTCCAATTTTCGATGACTCGTTCGAGCATTTCGATTATCCGCATAACCTTTGACATTTACATATCCCCACAGGAAAAAGTCTAACGGTGTGATATCTCATGATCTCGTTGGCCAGACGTGAAATTATTAATTGATAAAATGTGTGGGAAGTGGAGAGGTCTTGTTAAAATCAAATTTTGCCGAGATCACGAACTTCAATTTCATGCATCAAATAGTCGCTAACGGTTGTGTGCGCTTCGGTGCGATACGGACGCCTTTGATGGTTACGTTTTCACCGGCATGTTTTAGAAATATGAACCGATGATTCCGTCAGTTTTTTCTGGATTTAATGGCAGCTCTTGAATTTCTCCAGGTTGCTCTTCGTCCAAAATGCGGTAATTTTGCTTGTTTACAGACCCATTGAGCCCGAAATGGTCACCATCACTGAACAAATTTTTTTTTGTCCGTAACGTGTAACTTTAGAAAAAATTGAGATAATTTAATGATACTTGATACACGTGATTTTTAGTACAAAAAAAGTTCGAATTCGTAGATTAGCCACTGCCACGCCCATAAATCGCCATTAAACGAAAACATATAAAGTGCCATACCTAATCACTAAATTAATATATAAAACTATAATTTGGCACAGAGGATCCCAGCAGCAAAGCGGGGCCCGCTCTCTAAATAATTTAATGTACATGTCTCTTAAAGCGTTTAAGACAAGAACCGAATTTGCAAAGATATCTTATAAGAACTTCTACCGTCAGTGTGAAAATGGGTGAAATCGGAAGATAACCCCGCTCATTCCCCATATAACGGTACCGTTAATAACTACTAAAAGCGAAGTAAATCAATAACTAAATACGCCAGAGACATTAAATTTTACCCACAAGATGCTATGAGAGGGCTTTTTGGGAGCCGGTGTAAAAATTGGACAATGGAAATCTATATCTCAGGACCTAACACACCGATTTGGACAAAACATTTTGCATGTGGCATTATTCTTTTCATATTTCTTTGTCACAAAGCGAAAATGGGCGAAGTACAACCACACATATTTCCTATATAGCACAATTTTTAAATCCACTTGATATATCAGGATTTTCGAACATCCGGGTGACTTTACTCTTATGATTAGTTTTTTAGTATGTGACATGTTAATAGTATGTGGTATTATGAAAAATAGATAAAATCTGGTCGATACTACCCCAACTTCCATATACTATATATAATGGTTTTCGTTTTTCTAACAAATCCTATATGGCTGTCAGTATAGGAGTTACATATAGCATATGTAGATATAAAATTTCCTAGATTGTGTTCATCTGGTTAAGGTTTTATATCTCAAAGTATTTCACTGGCTTTGATTCTTGCAAGTTGCAACAGCATAAAATGTTCGGTTATCCCTTCCTTACTTGTTTTTTTATTGCGTACGTGGTCTATTCGGTCGAATATTATCTAATAATGAATGCTGCGTCTCAAGATGAGTGATGAAGATGCGAATAGTGTGTTTAGTAGGCCGATTATGTTGAGCATAAACTGAGCGAAGCGTTTAAAACACATTCCTTACAGAACTTAAACTTTCGTAATAAAGTAGAACCATTTATAAACGTTTTGCAGGCGAGATCCATGATGAAATGCAAATTAATACTGAACAAAAATCACATAGCAGCTTGACACGACGATCTGTAAAAAAAGGTTATTGAAATAAAAAATACCTCGATCCCCCGTTACTTTATGGTGGTTTTGTTGTCCAGCCAGTGGAAACAAAATTAACATTTACGAGTTTTTCTCAACTTTCGTCAGTGATCCGTTTGCGAGAACATTGCTCTTTTCGGAAATACCTTGATATTATACATGAAACGAATCGTCGAAGAAATAATTGTGCAGAAAGCAAGGCTAACCAGTAGATGGAATCCAGGTGTGTTATCAACTAATGCATTTGGATGAATTTACACAATCCACCCGAAAAACGTCGATTGTTTCTACCTTCGGTTGCTATTGATGAATGACCGCGGTACAACTTCATTTGACTCATTGCGTACTGTGAATCGTACGTTGTGTGCAAATTTTGTAGAAGTAACCCAGCAATTACAATTGCTGGAACATATTAATCACTGGAATGTAAATGAAGTTTGCACACTTTTCGTGATAATCATTTCGACATATCAGCCTTCAAATCCGCTTCAATTATGGAATACGAACAAAATTGACCTTGCCGAAGACATTTTACGTCGTCTTCGCTAAAAATTTGGAAATGGGTCAATTCCAATTCAATTTCAAATCACATAATTTCACGCAGGACAACGGCTGCGGGGCTAGCTAGTTTCAAATAAAATTGTAGAATTCACGAAAACGGAAAATTCAATAAAAAATTTTTAGGAACCTAGGTGGCAAAAACCATACCACCTATTGATTATCAATAGAAATAAGAGATTTCACATTACCGCAAGAATAAAACATAAAATTAGCACGTAAATACACACACATTAACACATATACACATACATTGTACATGCAATTTGCGACACTGGTGCTCATTAACGCAGTTTCCGTCTCTTTGTCGATGTCTTTAACTTCGGCTCGCCTCCTATTTGCCAGATGCCTTGACGCTTGTTAAGTCCTTTTTGCATTGCAATTTGATGCTGAAGTTCGCGATTAAGTACCACTTGAGTTGCAAATCAAAACAGTTCTTGTTGAGTGTTGACTGGCGAAAATGAAAATAGTGTAGTTCCTGTCCGTCGATGCCGAATATTTTTCTGAATTTTTATTCGCCTTTCCTTTCTCTTCTATCTGTTGCGACTGAATAATTTAATAATAGATGAAGAAATTTGTTTGGCGTAGATTGTATCGGTGGGAAGGTTGGAGGCAGGCTTTCATCAAGGTCGCTAGAAATTCATTTTCATTCCCTTCATTTATGTTTTTGAAAAGGTAAGATCCAATAACGTTCCTTTTCCTCTTTCTTACTATAATAATGACTTTTGCCGGCAAAAACTTATTTTTCTAATTGCTTCATTTAGAAAAATTTCAGGATTTCAAGCTGAAAAAGATTATGAGTTATCGAACTTGTAGGGACTTTTGACTTGACAGGACTTTTTGAACCTAGCGTGCCGTGGTGCGCCATCTATATTTCATGACATTTTATAGATTGGAAGTGAAGTTATTGCGTTTTAAGTGTGAGTATGTTTGTATTATCGGTGCGGAAATAAGCTTCGAAAAAGGAGCAAACATTACATTTTGTTTCAAAATTGGTAAAACTTTTACCAAAACGTTTCAATTGATGAAACAAGTTTATGGCGATGAATGTCTATCCCGTAGCAGAGTGCACGAGTGGTTTCAACGTTTTCAAAGTGGTCGTGAGGACATAAATGACGATCAACATGAGGGCGAATCAAAATCCATGATCACCGGAAATTCCATTGTGCGTAAATTCATCAAAAATCAGGCGAAATCATCATTGAAATTCATGGAAATGGAATTGAAAATCTCCAAAACATCGATTTATCGTATTTTGACCGAACATTTGGGCTTACGAAAGGTGTGTGCACGATTCGTTCCGCACAAATAGACTGACGACCAAAAATTGCTCGGAATTCAACATTCGAAGGACATCATTAAAGAAGTCAAAATGGACAAAAATTTCCTTTACAATATTGTGACTGGTGACAAAACGTGGTGTTTCCAATAAGATCCTAAAACCAAACGTCAGAGTGCTGAATGGAACGCACCAGACGAGCCAAAACCCAAAAAATTGTGCATGGAGAAGTCAAAAGTGAAAACAATGCTGATTTGTTTTAATGATTCCAAGAATTTGTTCCCCCTGGCCAAAACGTTAATGCGGAGTCACCTTGGAGTTTTGAAGCGTTTGGTGCACCGTATTCGACATGTTCGGCCCAAATATCGCGAAGATGAAAGTTGGCGTTTGTTGCACAATAATTCGACGTCTCATCGACCGACGCCTGTGATCGATTATTTGACTAAAAATCACATTTTAACCATTAACCACTCCCCGTATTCACTTGATATGGTGCCGTGCGACTATTTTGGATAAAATTAACTGATTTTGCGGAAAAAATCATTTGTTCTGTTTTTTTAAGTCACATAATCGTGGTATTGCAAAAGCTCAAAATAAGCCATTCCTTTGAAGTCCCCCCAAACAGACAACATAGCTTCTTTTTATGTTCATTCTTTTTACATGATCACTTGTGCTCTACATACTTGTAAACACCCAGTTTTTTTGCCAGTAAAAATGCGGATCGCTTCTTTGACGTTTGATAAGCAAATCACAGTCGTTAATGCGGCAAAACAACTTTCGTTCTGTAAAAACAAGAGAAACCCATATGTCGAGCTTCGAAATTGATCCTAGACGTTTCATGTGCTTATGAACAGTCACGTTAAAAACTTTAATCTTTTAGCAATCTCTTGAGTTTTTCGACCAAAATCATTTTTTTTATCCACTTCGGCTTCAAGATGCCTTCCAGGATGTGGTGCATCCTCCAAAACGAAATTGTCTGAATGAAATTTTGCAAACCAATTTTGGTATTGGTGCTGAGCTTTAATAACTGTTAAAAAATGAATATGAGTGTTGGTGCTAAGGGGTACCATTTAATACTTATTATAAACACATATGTATTCAGTCCATTAATATTAGATATCTATTTTTAAATATATTGAACATTCGTACATAAATGAGATACGTATGTATTAATATGCAATACGCATGCACTCAAATTTCCAACAATACAAATATATTTACTTAGGTTAAGATATATACTTACGATAACCTATTGATAAGATATACATTTAGGCAATGCATTTGAAAGTAATCCAAAACTATACAGCATAAACAATGCGATAACACACACATGTGTGTATATTGTATAGTTAAAAACAACCCCATGCGGTGTGCAGTGCAATATATGTGTATGAAATATGTTTAATTAGATAAGTAAGACTTCGAAAACAGGATATAAGGCTTAAATTACTTAGTGACCTCCCCAATAGTTTCATAACACATACTATATTTTAGCAGCATATCAGCAGGAAGTTTGAAAATCTATCTAAAAGGTATATGAGGGCTAAGTTAAATATTGACCTGGTTGAATTTTGGCACAAAGGCATTAACATTATTAACAGGAAAGTTTTCTTGCTAATTAACTTATATTTTCTGTAAAAAGTCAGCTATAACCTTTGAGGTCTATATTTCCGGTCTCTGGTGGTTTGAAGATTAATGTTGCGATTTTGACAATTTTTAGACTTAAGATGGCATAACTGAGGGCTTGGTTTTATCCAGATAATTTCTAGTACTTAATTTACATAGAGGAAAGTGAAGATATCGGCGAGCATTTATAATTGTATTAAAATGGAACTAGGCGTGTTTGTCATCCAATTCACCCATTTTTACAGTAAGATAGGATTGTCAATATAAGATATGTGATTTATCCAAAATTTCGGTTATTAGCATTTTATTTGCGTGGTGACAAAATACATATGTATGTACTAAGGCTCATCAAAATATCTCAATTCAAACAGATAAACTTGAGAACGATTGAAGAAATCGATAGAATTATGGATTTACTGTGTGCCAGACTTAAAATTTTAAGTAAATTAATAACGGTCCATAAATCTCTACAAATTCTACTATGCTCGAAATTTATATTTATAATATTTTCTTTCATCCAATACATGCGCTAATACTAAACACCTACACGAGTAAAATATCAGGCTCTCCATGGGGAAATTAAAAGGCTTTTCCACGCATTCGTTGTGTATGATTCTTCACTCGAGTTCTCTTTTCGTTTATGTTTATATGCTTTCAGTTTACTCTAAAGCAACTATTCCGAACGCTTTTGCTGGTATTTACTCCCAAAGTGCAACGTAAAGCACTTCAACCGGAAAATTAATGTGTCTCTGTCAATTATTATGAATTTGTCGCTGCCACTTTTGCCCTCACCCTAATTATTGACACGCATGAAACAACATGCCGCGGTTGTGTCCTCTTGCAAACACCCAGGTAGTTAAATGGAATTTCTTCTACTTTATTCGTGTGAACATCGGTAAATTGGGTGTGGCTAATTAATCCTTAAGCGGCCGCGAATGTGTTGCATGTGGCAGCTAATTATCTGCAACATATGTAGTCAGCGAACCAACTAAGAAACTTACTTCTAACTATACTAATATACCATATACTGTCATATATTATACATGAGTGGCTACATACATCTAATTTACATTTTAAATTAAAATTAATTAAAAACAAATGAGCTGCACGACGAGCCGTTGTGCTGATAACGGAAAATTTGGCGCATCATGAACCTAAAATTGTGTAACAAAATACGGTAGCCGTCAACTTGTGAGCGCATACATATTTAGAGCTTAGATAAATGATATATTTCCTTTCAACAAGACTATGTACATTAGGATGGTTTGACCCACTAATTTACTAATTTGTTTCCAAGAGTTGTTTGGCATGTTCGAGTTCGCATATAAAAAATATACCACGATGAAAGTGTTTTAGTGATTTACAATCGAATAACAAAATTTCGTTCACTTTCTTGAGTTCGTTCGATTTTCTATATTTCGGACCATCTATACTCTGTTCCAAATATTTAAGAGTGGCTAAAAAATTGCACCTACCCACATATTCTCCTCAATACAGAGGACAACAAATATTTACTGGAGCCTGAAACCTTATCCATAGTTTCGGTATTCGATAAAAATAGTTTCGTTGGGGCTTCAATCAGAAGCATATTTAAGCTTTTACTGAAAACTTTATGATTTTATTTTTTTAGCAGTCTTCGACTATATCTCTCATTGAGCGGACGTGTTTTCTAATCGCGGTTTTTCTTTTGTGCTTTACGCTTTATTCGTATATCCCTTTTTGCATACTAGTGCACGTCTTTTCGTATTACTTTGATTGAACGGTTACTCGCTTAAGAAACAGTGCATATTAGTGAATAATTAATTTATTATTATGGCCCCAGGGCCGCCAATCCTTGCCTGCGATATGTGCAATTTCCCTCCTCATCACCCCTTGCCATGCAACCGCACATTTTGTGCAAATTGCTCAGTCGATCATCCTTCCTCTTCACGCTCTTGTCCTAAATACCTACAATCCAAAAATATTCTAAAAATAAAAACAGAAAACAAATGCTCAATGCGAGAAGCACTAAGGCTATAGAAACAACAGTTACCCCCGACCCCCGCAAACACTTCTTTCGCTTCTGTTACAAAAGAAAATACAAACAAGCAAATAACAAACGTGATTTCCCACCGATCATCGTCTCCTCCCCTACCACTCTCCTCAGACACTGTTCTAAATCCCCAACAACTTATCCTCTTTCACAACAAAAGCAAACCATGATAGCAAACAAAAACAATTTCGTAATTGATAACCATCTAAACTCACCAAATGAAACTACAAAAGAAACTACAAAAAACCTTCCTAACCTAACGCTTACCCAAACAAAAACAAACCCAACCAAAATAAGCATACCATTCATTCCTAAAATATCCAAAACAGATTCTCTTAACATCCAAACTCCCTCTCTCTCTTCAGACAATATCAATATTCTCGCTCCACCTATTTATTCAGAATATATCTCTCCTCATATACATAATTACCACATCTGACCATGAAGATCAATAACTCTCATTATCCCCCCTCTCCTATTTTCTCAATCAATCACATTACTAATAAATGTTCAAATTCTCTAATGGAATATGAGATTATTCTACAACAATTACACTGACCTAGAATTCCTCATAAAAGAACAATCCCCAAGTGTTATCTCACTACATGAAACACACCTTTCATTTAATTCCGCAGCTGCTGTACCCAAACAATACGCTGCCTATTTCTCCAACTTAACACAAAATCATACTAACAAACAAGGTGTTCCTACTTTAATAAAAAAAGACTTCCCACACAAACTTCTTCCAACAAGTTTAAATATTTCTACAATAGCAATTGAAATATTTATTGGATTTAAATTAACCATCCTAACAATTTACATTCCACCACACAAAAAATTTAATATCAAAGAACTACGCGATATAATCGGTCCTATCCAAACACCCGTACTTATACTTGGCGATTTCAATTCCTTCACGAATGTAGATCTGGTCATTTGTTCTTCTGATATCGCCTCCAAACTTAACAGCCAAACACTATCTGATCTTTATAACAGCGATCATTTCCCCATTATAACCCACTTTATCCAGAAAAGGGTAGGCGAAGCCAAAATTTGTGTTGGACAAGGCAAATTGGTCCAAATTTCAACAACTCTGCGAAAACTTGTCTGCTGCAAGTCCCATAGACGATAATATTAATAAAGAAACAGCTACGATTACCAAAATAATCAAAATTTCTGCTCACCTATCTATCCCCCAAACGGGTAAAAAAATCTTCAAAAATCATGTACCTTATTGGTCTACGGAGTTATCTAAACTTAGAGAAGAAAAACAATCACTATGGTTAATTTACAAAAGATCTCGCTCTATTGATAATCGAATAAAATACAAAAAAGCCAATGCAGTGTTTCGGAAAAATATTAAAGAAGCTAATAGGTCTTGCTTACAAAAACTTACCGAAGCTATCACTCCGTTAACAAATCCCAAAAAATTATGGGCCGACATTAAAATGCTCTCAGGCTCCTATACGCACGTGAAGCTTAGTTATATAAACACTCCAAATGGCCCAATTTTCGACTGAAAAGAAAATCATTTCGCCTCTGTATGGTCCGATTATTCGAGCGATTCAAACTTCCGCGCCTCGTTTGTAACAAATAAACATGAACTTCTCAGAAGAAGGTACAGTAAAGATCTCCCACCCCCATCTATTACCGAATCAAACATAACCATCGCAGAATTAGATTTCATTTCGAAAAGAAACCACATATCAACTCTCAGTTTGGATTTCGTAAAAGCTTTCGACAGAGTTGGTTCTCATGTCATTCTGCGACAACTTGAGAAGTGACAAATTGGTGAAAAAATATTTAACTTTATTAAATCTTTCCTAATTAATCGGAAATTCTTGACTAAAATCAATAACACTTTTTCGAACACGAACATATATATTGTCACGGAATATCACAAGGATCACCATTGTCTGTCCTACTATTTGTAATCGCATTTAACGAATTCAGTACGATAATCTCTAAATATAAACTCATTTCGCATATTATTTATGCTGATGATGTGKTGATCTTCTCCAAGCAAAATAATCTTAATACTGTTAAAAATACGTTCTTAAAAATCCTTTCTGATATTTCAAATTGGTTCTATTGTTCAGGTGCGAATATTTCTATAAACAAAATGCAAATTATTCCATTTCTGTAGAAAGCACAAATGTAATAACTTCAATCTTAACTATAATAATGTAAATATTGTAAATACTACTAGTCTGAAATTCCTAAGTTTAATATTTGATAAGAGACTTACTTTTAACGAATATTGTACAAATCTACGTAAGAAACTAATTTCTAGACTTAATATAATTAAGTATCTATCATCAAAATATTGTTTAATTCACATTTCTTCTCTTATCAATATTACAAGAGCTTTAATTTTATMTAAGATTGATTATGGTCTCCCTATCTACKGCAAWTGTGCCAAAAGCAACATACAGTAAATACTTGCACCATATCATGCAGCGGTTAGAAGAAGTATTCGGGCATTCCCAACATCACCAATAAAGTTCATATTAAYGGAAGCCGGACTCCCATCCATCGAGGAAAGAGTTTTACATACTTCGCAAAAGCTTATTCCAAAACTACTATTATGTAATAACAAGCTCTTATATGGTATAGTAAAAGCCAAATGGACCGACGATACAAACTCCAATATTTCTTCCACTATTTCTAAATGCATTAAATTAGCTAAAGATCTAGGTATAACAACTATACCTGAGGAAAAGTCTATTTCTTTCACCCCATCATGGCTACTCAAAGAATCTTCGTTCGAGCTACATCTTCAAAAACATCATAAAAAGAACACAAATTCCAGGGTATATCAAAATTTGTTCAAAGAGCTCATTGTGCAACACTACGTAGATTAGCTACTCATTTTTACTGACGCTTCGAAGGCCGACTTCTACACGTCTTTTGCTATTGTCGATAATGTTGGAAATACGTTAAAAGCTGGACTCCTGCCCAATTACAGCTCAGTATACACCGCAAAAGCAGCAGCCATCTATAATGCGCTATCCCTAGTACAAAAATCTAACTTAAAAACATTAATATGTACTAATAGCAAGTCTATAATCTCAGCTCTTTTAAATGCATCTAACAAATCCTACCTCATTGCGCAAATTAGAAGCATACTAATTGAGAAAATAAACTTAACAAGTAAGGAAGGGCTAAGTTCGGGTGTTACCGAACATTTTATACTCTCGCATGATAAAGTGATAATCGAGATTTCAGGCGTGGTTGTGAACCGATTTCACCCATATTTGGAACATGTCATCACGGTG
>NW_017537003.1:13879-32688 GCF_001853355.1 Bactrocera latifrons
CTATATCTGACTCTTTTAGTTTTAGGACTTACAAACAACCCTTATGTGAACAAAACTATAATACTCTCTTTAGCAACTTTGTTGCGAGAGTATAAATATTATGTGGATCCCTGGACACACCGGTATTACTGGAAATGAATGGGCCGATCAAAACGCCATAATAGCGGCAAAACAGCCATTGATTATCTTCGACTACATCGAAAAAAACGACATAATCCATTTAATCGCTTCAAATCAAAAAGCTATAAAAGTTAATGCTTGGAAGAAAGTGCAACACCACTACGCCATCTGCAACCAAGAGGGCAAAAAACCTGCTTATCCGCTATCAGACCGTTGCCAAGATATAAAAGCCTTTGTCCGCCTTCGTCTTGGTCATACGTCATTAACGCATTCCCATTTATTAAATGGAAACCGTAATTTATCCTGTCCATATTGTAGTTCGTCGTCCTTAACCATAACACATCTACTGGATGAATGCCCCTTCTTCAATTCAGCAAGGATCAGTATATTTCAGAATAATAAAGCTCTTGATTTATTAAAAATAACGTCCATTGTAAACATCACTAAAATATTTGAATACCTATCTCGTACAAAGTTAAAGAAATATATTTAAGTTATCCTTCCTTTTTAAAATTTATTTTCAACATATATTTTTTGTTCAAAAAACATATTGCTTGTAAATAAATCTTAAATGGAAGGTTCTATCTTTATTATTTAAGTCGTTTATATTAAAACCGTGAGCTGAAAGCCTCTGTAGCTAGTGCTCCTTATGTTTAATGTATAATAATAATTGTATTATTATTTTACAAATAATAAATAAATGAATAATATTTTTTTATGTGACAACATATGCTAGGAGCTGAACTATGGATGAGTGACTGTTTTAAATAAATTATCTCTTGTCATGTATTTTACAGATAATGAGATTTTAGGGCTCGAACCACATAACGGTAGCTACAGTTATAGAACTATAATGTTATCCTTTTAAACAAATTTAATTTGATCTTAATATACAAATTAAGGTTTTTAAAGCGGCTTTTAGAAAACAGTTCGTTCAGTATTATAATTTCACAGTTGAGTGACTGAAATTAATTTCCATAAATATGTATAATTAATATAATACATATACAAAAATTTTTGAGTTTTATGCGCTGTCATAAAAAGAAAATCGTGGGTATAATAAAATCTCGGTAGCTGTTGCTACCAACACTAGAACATACAAGGACGGTTCCATAAGTAAATAACCTTCAAATGTAAAAAAGCCTTGTAAGACCAAGAGAAAACGTTTAATTCGCATACACCGAAGCTATTGTTATACCCTTCACTGCTAAGGATTGGCCAAAAATGGACGGTGCCGATTAATCATTAGGACACTGCTATGGTATTGTGGTTCGATATCCGCTGGTTCCGAATGGTACATTGAACTAATTTTTCACTACTGGAGAAGTTCCCAACGAATTTCAGGAAACGAATTACCGTCCGGTAGTGCTATTTTTCAGATTTAGAGGGACATTTAGTTTTAAGAGAAACTTAATTTCGTTGTAATGAAAATATAATTTTAAAAACTCAAATTTTGTACTAGGTTGCGTATACGCAACATATTATATTGTGAACCTCCGCAAAACACTAGAAAGTACCAACTTGCTATATACAGTTTATTTAGGTTTTTATTGTTGTATATATGTACATACCGATAAATTCAGTTTGTGTTTTTCATGTTGCTTGTTTGTGTTTCCTTCGTACTTCGTTGTTGTTTGTTTTACTTGTATACAAACGTAACAGCAGTAGTCTGTGTACTCTGTGATTTTTATTAGTATATACATACATACATATATACATAATTAAACACGAAAGGTTGGATATGCAAAGCAAGAAGAATTAAAACATTTTCTGTTCTTTTCGAGGTCCTTCTACACCTGGTCATTCGAACGGAGTGGAGGTCTTCCTCTGCTTCCCCAGGCGGGTACTGCGTCGAATACTTTCAGAGCTGGAGTGTTTTTGTGCATTCTGACAACATGACCTTGCCAGCGTAGCCGGTGCCTTTTAATTCGCTGAGCTATGACAATGACTATGACATTCCATCGAATGCGATATTCGATGTGGCCAACGAGCAAAGGACTATAAATCTTCATCATATCATAAATCATCAGTTGTTGTCATCGTCCAAGCCTATGCACCATATAGCAGGACGGGAATTATGAGTGACTTTGGGAGTTTTAGAGTTTGGGTTTGTTCGTCGAGAGAGGACTTTGCTCCTCAATTGCCTACTCAGTCCGAAGTAGCACATTTTGGCAAGAGTTGTTCAGCGATGGATTTGCGGGCTGACATTGTTGGTGGTATTTATGCTGGTTCCCAACTATACGAAACTACAACTTCAAAGTTATGACTGTCAACAGTTACGTGAGAGCCACGTCGCGATTGCGACGACTGTTTGTTTGATGACAGGAGATATTCCGTCTTGCCATCATTCACTGCCAGACCCATTGGCTTTGCTTCCTTGTCTAGTCTGGAGAAAGCAGAATACGCCATACGCCAGCAGCTGTACACTCTATAGATTGTACCTGCCCGATTAAGTTCTGCAGCAGATTGAAGAAGTCACACGATAGGGAGTCGCCTTGTCTGAAACCTCGCTTGGAGAGGTTTTTCCCGATACTGACGGAGCTTTTGGTGTTGCTCAACGTCAGTTTACACAGCCGTATTAGTTTTGCAGGGATACCAAATTCAGGCATCGCGGCATAAAAACAGCTCCTAAAGCAGCTTTGAATTCGACGAAGAGGAGATGTGTGTCGATTCTCCTTTCACTTTTCCAAGATTTAGCGCATGGTGAATATCTGGCCGGTTGTTGATTTGCCAGGTCTAAAGCCACACTGATAAGGTCCAATCAGTTTGTTGACGGTGGGCTTTAATATTTCATACAATACGCTCGATAGAACCTTATACGCGGATTTTTTTTGTGGATTGGGCAGAGCACACATAACTTCCAATCGTTTTGCATGCTTTCGTCCGACCATATTTTGCAAAGAAGCTGATGCATGCTTCTTATCAGTTCTTCCCCGCCGTGTTTGAATAGCTCGGCCGGTAATCTATCGGCTCCCGCTGCTTTGTTGTTATTCAGACGGGTAATTGCTATTCCAACTTTTTCATGGTCGGGTAATGAAACGTCTGCTCCATCGTCATCGATTGGGGAATCGGGTTCGCCTTCTCCTGGCATTGTACTTTCATTTCCATTCAGCAGGCTGGAGAAGTGTTCCCTCCATAATTTAAGTATGCATTGGGCATCGGTGACTAGATCACCTTTGGCGGTTCTACAAGAGTATGAAACTTGAAGCTTTCTGTAAGCCGCCGCATTTTTTCGTAGAATTTGGTTGGTGGCTTTTTGATCCGAAGATCCAGGCGGCTTGATGAATTTTCTTATGCTGGAATCTAGTACTACAGATAACCATATTTCGGACCCCAGCGAAGTCGATCAGCATCAACCCATTTTGGGTATGTTTCATCGTGTACGCTGAATTTACTGATCATAGTGCTAAAGATATCTTCTTTGTCAACCCTGGCGTTAAAGTCGCCAAGGACGTTCATGATATCGTGATGGGGGCAGCTCTCATAGATGCGTTCCAAGCGCTCAAAGAAGGCATATTTGGTCACATCGTCCTTCTCTTCCGTCGGGGCGTGGGCGCAAATCAGCGATATGTTGAAGAACCTCGCTTTGATGCGGATTGTGGCTAGACGTTCATTCACCGGAGCGAATGGTAGTACTCGGCGAGGGAGTCTCTCTCTAACCAAGAATCCCAAACCAAACTTACGCTCACAGGATTTACTCGCCTCAGTTCTTGTCCAGGCCATCGTATTTCTTGGACGGCGGTGATGTTAAACTTCACTCTAGAGAGGACATCAACCAGCTGAGCAGCGGCACCTTCCCAATTAAGGGACTGGACGTTTTAGGTGCATGCCCTCAAATCGTAGTCCTTATTTCGTTTGCCTTCAAACGGATGTTCTTAGGCTACCCAGAGGATACTTGGTCAAAGACCGAAAGTCGTGAGCTGCTTGAGCCATATATAAATGTCTTCGGCAATGTAATTTTTGTTCGTATCCTATAATTGACGCGAATTTAAAGGCTGGTATTTCGAATTGATCATCACGAAAAATGTGCGAACTTCAGTCGCATGCGTTTCTCAAAAAGTTGCACACACCATACCAATCACAGTAAGTTCACAGAAAGTTGAGAAAAATCTCGTCAATGTTAATTTTGTTGCTGGCGGCATTTCCAATGACTGTAATATAATATATTCCCTGGGTTGAAATACAGTATTTGGCCATTTTTTAAATGACTTCGATATTCACTCCTCCAAATGGAATGCAGAATGTTCTGCCATTGTCGTCTGGTKAGCGACGCCGATAGAGTGGATATCCATCATTTCCAGTTTGTGTTTCCGAAAGAAAATCACGTGGATAGTGTTTCATGCATCTATTGTCAGACATACATACCGAAGTGAAATTGTGGTGTCGGCAAGGTCCATGAACCATATTGGTTTTTATCACTTCATATAGTACTGGATCTTTCTCTGCATCGGGAATTTGCGCAGAAATGATTTCAACAATTTGATCTGGTGTTACCACCACCCAAAGAAGAATGTGTGCGTGCGATAGACCTCTCTTTGGACAGTCAACAGAGTACATCTAGCATCTCGCAACACCACATATACGTTGCTTCAAGATAAAGTTCACCAAGCATCGTAGCTGTCGTGACGATCGGTTGCTGATTGGGCCTTGGGCTGCCAATGTATGTTGATGCCAAAAAGAAGGCCGACCGATATTAGCGCGATCTCTTCGTGGCTTCACTTTGTGTGAAACACACAATGTTTTCATTGAATAATTTTTCTTTTGAATAGCAAACAAAAAAAAAAATACGGTTTTTTTTATTTCTAAACCTTTACCGATTCATAACGAACAACCTTTGAGAATTACATCAAAATTGGTTCAGCCGTTCTCGAGTTTTAGCATTACTAACAAACAAATATTAATTCGTTTGTATGGGAAAAAGAAAGGTTGTTTTTAGGGATTTTCTCGCCGTAAAAGCTATCTCTGAACTTCAAAGAACATTAAAACAAAATAATTGTCCAAATTGGTCCACGCGTTGGTGAGTTATACGCTTAGCAACACATTTTGCGATTAATTTTTATATTATAGACGCAACTTTCGTAATTTTTTCTTACAGTAGAACCTTCTCTTAATAAGAACAAATACAACAAACAAAAAAAAAAAAAAACAGAATTAGGGAAATCGAACCAGCCTTTCACGAGTGATGCCGTGACCAAGGGAAAAAGGGATTAATTTTTATATATACAGATTTTAAATTTAAGAATTTTTTTAAATCTTTTAAAAGGTACGTATATGGATGATGGGCGCAGAATTGATCCGATTTTCTTTATTTTTGGCATTATTACTCTGTTAAAAATATACAGTCTCTCTGAGTTTCACTAAGGTACCCCACAACAATCACCAATATATAAGGAGTTAAGTTGAGAGGGGTCTAAGGCAAGTTTTCACTCGATGTTATGTGTATTTAGGTAGTTTTATTTTGTTAGTAGAAAAATACGTCCGCTTCGCCCATTAACCCGGAAGTTCTAAAATCTTTATATTAGGTACAGGGATAAGAAAAGTATTGACCCGATTCAACCTCGTAACACAATGAGTTACTACTATCAGAAAGAGATTCTCTCCAAATTTCGATTATATATCTCACACAATGAACTATATGAACTAAGGTCCATTCGGCACTTTAATAGTTTTATTTGGTTTAGGTTATAAGGTGGCATATTGATTGACTTATTCACTCGCAATTCAATACGAAAGCGATCTATAACTAAACCCATCTACGATCTCGTCCTTTTTTTGCCAAGGAACATGTGTACTAAGTTTCACCAAGATATCTGAAGTTTTACTCAAGTTATAGTTCGGATCCTGGATTACAATTCGCCTGATCATCCTGATCATTTGTTTATATATACCCTCATTTGTTTTTTTTTAGCGTTAGGTAAACAAAACTATTGTTTTGCAACAGCATGTTGCTAGAGTATAAAAATGAAAGATTTATGTTTCGGAGAAATTACCAAATTATATTGCAAAACATACAAATTGTTTATAGTAACTGAGATTGAATAGCTCCCAAGTTGAAATGTTAAATATAGTTTTGAAAGCTTCTTAACCCTTAGAAATACATGATGTTTGTCCATTAATATTTATATGAGTGTACGTACATACCATACAAGCATCGAGATGAGAGCTACACACATGCTAAGAGTTCCTTTGGAAAAAAAAAATGTGGCATTAAAAATATTTTCTTTCTATTCCGCGCGTCATCCAAATGCGACGGACGGGCACCTGTGTACATATGTATATACATATACATATGTATGTGTGTATGCGGAAATACGGCCACATTTCTGCCTACCATCGCATCGGCAGCACCTGTATCCGGGCACTTGTGAGTTTTATTTTTAGTTTCAAGGATGTCAGCGGTGGTTATTGTATCCCACAAATCTGTTGCGGGTATTGGGGTAGATTCATCATTCTTTTGTTTATTGCCGCATGCCATTCATGTTGCACGTTGCAAATGCACCGCTCATTGCTGCTGACAGTGCTGTCCCCGTGATGCAGTGCGGATGTCGTGCCTACCGAAGCGGACTGGCAGCACCTCGGTTGCGATTGCTTATCCAACGATTTGTGGCATTGACGTTAACTCTGCCTGACTGACGCATAGCAGTCAAGGAGTCGTGTTGCTAGCCTCTCTTCTGACCTCAATAGCAAGATCGTCTAAATTTACAGTTTCTGTGTAAAAATATATTTAACATGAATGTACGCATGTGCTTACAGCCGCATACCTTAACAAGTGTTTACCTTTGACGGCATATCACATTTCGAATATTTTGAAATATCGATTATGACAACAGCAGAAAAGGCAGTACTCTATGATGAAAGTATATTTGGAATTATTATATGTGGATTATTAATATATATCTTCATTTGCGATAGGATTATTTAAATATTGTATTAATTAAAGCGATTATTATGTCAATTGTTATTATGCGTCTGTATATTATCATTCAACAGAAGCGCCTTATATGAGTTGGTTTTATATTTGAACAATGCGCATAAAGCTGTCCACCTTATCAACATCAATTTCAACTAAATTTGGTGCATCAAATTAACCCAACGTAGTGATAATGCAGTGTCAAAATTAATCGCGAATTCGTACTACAACCACGTCAATATATTAAATATACCCTATTTGATTGAGCTAGTTGTCCAATATTTTGTTCAGTATTTTTTGGCGAATCAATGAAAATTCGTTTGGAAACCTTACGTTTTATGAGACTGATACTTATAGGACTAATTACTCTGCATACATTGTCTGAAATGCATTCTTCTGGATTAACGGTGAGCATGCAATCACTCATTAAGGCACTTTGAAAACATCATTTGATTCCAGTAGGGACAAACTTATGTAACCGAGTAGTATCAAGGTTGGAATATGAAAATTAGGTGTTTTAGATTCGTAAGACTAGTTTTTTGGAAGTAAGTAAAAGTCATGGTTATATGCTAATTATCCATCTAAGACCGATTTTTTGCTAACCAACATTCACCACAGTTTTGGATGTTAGAAAAAGTGTTGCAGGTTTGGACCGATCGGACGGTTTTCATATGGCAAAACAAAACCACTTTCCTTAATTACAGTGATTCTTATAAAATACTGGGTAAACGGAATCTGAATCAGAACCAAAAACCAATAATAAGAAAAACTTACTTACTTAAAAAACTTATTTTGGTTTCAATTTTCATATCAAGTGTTTGTTTCTTTATTATTTTTGTTGGGTCTTCTCTTGAATATTTCATGTTTTTGGGATAAATATTAAGGTATTCTATGCTGACTTTATATGTTACATATACAATTTTATGAAAATAAATACACATTATACTAAGATCAAGGGTATTTTAAGGAAATTGTGTAAAGACTTTAATGCTTTCTGAACGAAAGATAGAGTGTACTTTTTCTGGCTTGGTCTGTATGCAAAAAATTATACTTTCTTAATTTATTTCAATACTTGTATATTATATCTATTTACCTTTTATGTACATAAGATATTTAGTAGTTTATTTTATTAAGTATATATTTTTCCGTCATTTGTTAATAATGTTGAATGTTGATTGTAATCATTACTTAAGTACTTAATTCCTATATAAGTTATTTTCATTAAATTTAATCTTGTAGTACTTAAGTTAAGGCTAAGTTAGCTAGTTTAAAAATTACAACTATAATTTTGTATTGTTTTTGAATATTAATCAAAGAGTATTTTCATGATTTCTTATTAATCTTATTTTGCTTAATTACTTAACAGCACATGCTTAATTAAAATCTAGTTTTCAGGTTACCATACAAATGCCTTTATAATATGAATATTATTAATAACATAACACAACTTTTTGTAAAGTTGAAGCGAACAATGTTCAAAAGAAGCTGTTATTCCGATATAGTTGCAACTTGATTGAAGACTTTTTATTCTGATAAAAGTTACCTATAATAAGGTTTAGAATACATATATAGAAAATGCATCGGTCATACTAGTTTAGCTTTCTGGGGAAAAATCCGTTCTATAAATTAATTATGATAAATCAGGTTAATTAATTATGATAAATATAAAAGGAAAATTGCTTATTTTGTCCTATAGCTTGAGAAACATCGACATTTACTACCGTACAGTGCGAATCAAATATCACGACGCCGGATATTGACCGAAATCTCTTGGTTTTTGCACCGTCGCAGCTTGCATTGATCCTTCGTTTGTTTTTCGCCAATTTTTCTACAAATATCGCGCCGACGCCAAAGTTATAGCCTGATTTAGCTACGTGTGACTTTCGGCTATTCAGCAAACTCACGACCGCTTCGGTGAAACCATTTTGAGGCAATTGAAGAGCTTTTGAATGAATGATTTTGAAGAATAAATTAAGAATTTTAAAATTGTGAACAATCTTACTATTTTTTGTATATTAGCCTATAGTATACTTGCATGTTTTGCGGACTTAACTAATATCGACACGTCGACTATTAGTGTGTAGAAACAATTAAATACTTAGAAATTAAGCTTCAATGAATCAATTAGGAAAACAAATTACACCTTCATCGACTCGATAGGTGTTTCAAAACTTTATCAAGACGTCATCTGGTATCAGGAGGATATTGATTGTCTTGTTTAATTTTTTGATGTTACTTAACTATTTTGTGTATTTATATTCGAAAATTAAAAAGTACTTTACTCTATTCTGAGCACTAGAGACAATTATGGTTGATTTTACGAAGAAATACCTATTTATTTAGATTCAGAAATAAATCAGAACGTTCGCAGAATGGGTTCAAAACGAGAGGGGTAGCCATCTCCGTTTTTGGCAGAAAAATTTTAATGAACATTCATAAACAAAATCGTTGAAATAGGAGTTCCACATGGCGTACTTAATGGGTAGAGGAAATCATAGATCCATATTTCTTCAAAAATTAAGCCATCAAATATGATGTAGCTAATGTGGAACACTAAAGAGCCACTCTTTCATACCTGAAATTGAACTACTTGATTTGGAGGATGTTGATGTGGACAATTTTTGGCGCTAAATATCATACATCCATCCGAAGCAGTCAAATGATTGAAGGAGTGTTACTCATTATCTTACATCATCAGTCTGTGGCGTGGCATGCAAGGTCATACAATTTAACCCCGTTTAACGTATTTTTTTCTGAAGATATTTGACTACTAACAAAAGCCGTAAAAGGTAACTGTAATTCTCGTAATTTAAGAAAGGAATATTAAATTAAAATTACTCTCTCTCTACTCTACGCTGTATGCGGTATATCCCTATAATCTTTTGGAATTAGCAACTTGTTATAAATATTTTTTTCGATGCAACAAAATCCACAATATATACATATGTACATATACATAATTTCTCATAATAAAATTGTATGCCCTCCATTTTACTTAATTAAATGTTTTAATTGTGGCTATAAATTTCTGTAGTTCAGTTTATAGTATGTAGGTTTGTGTTTGTAGCAAAGCCGAAATGCTTTTTTGTTTTTGCTTCTGTTTTGTGATCAAGTAAAGGCATTTATTTAGAAGAATGCTTTTGGTGTAAATCCCACGTTATTACTGATTTATATAAAATTATGGCTTTATCAAAACTTTTCATTAATTACAGAGAATTGGTCTAGAAATTTCATTCTTAAAATTTTTACTTGAGAACTCACACCCTACTGATATTTATTCAGTTCATCCATTTATTTTATAAATTTGGTTTGGTAGAAAATGTATGGTATAAATACAAGTATTGTATCTTTATAACTACCTCTGAATAAATTCGAAGCTTGAGTAAAGATTGTTAGATAAATAGGCACTTTTAGAGTAGAAATATTGGTTGGAAAGAGCAAATAATATTTAAATGAGAAAACAATTGCTAACAAAAATGAAGATTAAATAAAATATAAATTAAAAAAATTATAGCGGTATGGTATATTGTTGTCCTCAGCGTTATAGCACTAGATTTATGCACCTCTTATCAAATGCAGCACATATCTGGCTGTGCGATCTTTCTGACCCAGAGTGGAGTATAAGCAGTTCCTCGAATTACCAAAACTATAAGTTCTTCTTTACTAACCTAACCTCCCAACTCCAAACTCTCCCTCCCACAGATCCCTCTGATTAAGTATTACTTTGTGAGAGTGATAAGACATTTAAGTCTCCTCTATGGCACAGACTGACGGACGCCTACTCTGCTCTGAATGTCTCAGTTTTGTCATGATTGATTCGAGGGCGGGAAATAAAAGAATACATGCTCAGAGCACTGTGAACGCGACGTCCAATTCGGAATGATGTCGTGCTCGATATCATGTTTTCTGTCGATCCACGAATGAATGTCCGGTATCAGTCCGTAGGTTCACCGTCCTTTGAGTATACTCGCTCATATTCGTCGCCCTGGATGTCAGTGGGCATCATATTATTATTACTTCAGCAGCATCATTTGATATTGTTCGGAAAGCAATAATAACTCTTAATACCGACAGCCTGTATTTATTTGTGTGGCATATGCTTTGATGCCTAGCGTCTGGATCCATATTGGAGACGCATTCTTCTCCAGCTTTTATTGTATTGAGATTGAAACTTCTTGGTAGCCACACCTTCGGCGAGTTTAACAAACTGTTTGGATACGCTATTGCCGTCTCAACAACCTTGTGATAAGCAAATGGAGCTTTCTTGATCTTTGGATAATTTTTTATGAGTTTCTGGCAACACAAAGAGAGACTGTTTTTTTGGCAAATGTCGCGATCATCAACCTGGTACAAAAAAAACCTTCAGTGTTTTCGAAATGCCTATGTATATGGTATGGATTTTTCGTTACAGTAATATTTTAATGAATATACTAAAACTGATGTTCCTTTCATTTTTCTCATTTGGCAGACCCTTTTTTGTTAAAAGTAAAAAAAGTGTTTTTAAGGTTACAGTTTTTGAGTCCATGCGGGAGACATTACGTATTATAACCTGAGGAACACTTAATCGCCAGATATTTCCTTCAGAAATAACTGACAGGGTTTGAGCGCTAGACCCCTGAAATTGTTCGCATTCAGCTATCACACTCTTATCTTTTAGAATATTTAATTAATTTTTCAGCACCTTCCTTAACTTTTCTTTGTATTACTAATTTCGTACTGGCTAAAAGGTTTGATTCCACAAAAGAACGCATTCAAAATTATTTTCGAATATACTCATGATCTAAAACTTGTGAAAAGAAGAAGAAATAACTAATATTTGTGAACTATATACATAGATAATTGTAAAAAACTTAACAAATTAATAATTCAAATATATATATAATTAAGCCACACAATTAAGAAATCTAATATAGAATTTCACTATTAAATAGTTATTTAGGCAAATGTATGAGTTTTTATATATAAGCATATATAGTAGGCATTGAAAATGTATAAGTATTAAAAAGTAGCAAATACTATTTTTAAAAGGCATTTTGTGTAAGTTTTTGAATTACAAAACTTTTTTAATTGAAACACTTTTTACAGTCAGCTCCATTTGTTACACAAAATGGCGTGATTCCAGCATTACAAAGTATTGCAGCCATTCTGCGCAGGTTTAGACGTTATTACATACTTTTTATCACAAATTTTATTAATAAGTATGTATGTTTGTATAAGACGCATAAAATACTATACTCGACTTTCGCCTCTCCGTTGCAGTTGTGCATTTAATCTCGATCTTTCAGACCCAATACTCTCCTGAACCCCGACAGTGTTTTGCTGGCACTAACATTTCCCGTTGCGAACGTGTATACATTTGCATTCGCGTTCGCTTGCTGATATGTAACGGGAAAATCTGTCGGGGCCAGGAGTAAACCTCACGTCCGCACAAATTTATACACAATCAGAAACACCATAAACGAAATACCCACCAATATGACGGCGGTAACGACTTTCGCACACGTATTAAGACCCGACTCATTGGGGTTTAGCGGTCGCGAACTGGTACGCGTATGCGACCGCCGACGCTTTGTGGCGAGACCGCGTGCCAGTGCCGGAAACGCCAACGATTGTGTAAATGTCAGTTTGTGTATAGATTCGCTTAGTGAGTACGGGCCGACCGAACCGCGTGCCGCAGCACGCAACAGCACATATTCCAAATCCAATGCATCGAACAGTGAGTAACGTGCCGTCATCGTTGAGGAACGACGTCGTTCGTAGCGCGAATCACGTTCACGATCCGATTGCGGCTGCAGCCATGGGTCGGAGACGCGCTGCTGTGAACCCGCACCAGCGCCGGCAGCTAGACATGCTGCCGCAGCCGCAGCGGAGGATGAGGAGGAGCCGGCTGCACCGATCACTCCCATGCCACCGCCTAAGCTAACCGCTGCGACGGAAGTCAGCGACGACGTCGTCGACGAAGACGCAGAGCACAAGTGCAAATTCGTTGCCAAACCATTATCATGGAATTCGGTTGCATCTTCGATGGACGTTTGATCCGGTGACGTTTGTGCGCGTTCCAAGGCGGCAGCATGCTTCATGCGCAACGCAAACAAGCGCGCATGATCGGGATGTAGTAGCGCACTGGATTTGCGTCGATAATTTGCTGCGCCGACACTGATGCTAGCGCGCGCACCGGCACGTGCACCACCAAGCGAGAGATTCGGCGAACCTTGTGTGGGCGTTGTGGCGGGTGAGACATTGCAGGAGTTGCTGCCCATACCCAGGCCATCACCGAGCAGTGATGCACCGGGTGGTGGTGGCAGTGCGTTTGGTGAAGGCGACGCCTGCACCGAATCAATGCCTGAGTCGCCCGCATGCAAAGTATCACAGTAAAGCGAGCTGCGACGCCGTTCGCCTAAGCAGGAGTTGCTGAGCGTTAAATGATTGCCATTTCTTAAGTTATTGCTATTGTTGTGATTGTTGTTGCTGATGCCGGAGGTGCCGCTGCTGCTGGTGGTAGTGGTGGTCGAACTGCCAGCAGCAGCACTATCGCTAGTCGTACTGCTGCTGCCGGCGCCGCTACTGCTACTCGTACTTGTCTCGGCAATGACAGGGAAGATGAAGGATTGTCCATCCGCTTCGCCACGTGGCGAATCCTAATGGAAAGAGTCAGAGCGATTCAAGTGATTAGTTAATGCTTCATTAAAGAGTTACTTTACTACTAAACAAGTTTTGAAGGAAGCTAAGGTGGGTGGGTGTGTGCAGTAAAAAAATGGCACGAAGTGAAAAATATGTGGCCCAAAGTGATGATGACTGAAAAAATGTTTTAGCTCTAAAAGTATAAAAACTTTGGAAAATGAGACAGTATTATTGTTGTTTGTGTAGTAAAAATTTTCTTTTATATACAGATCTAAGTGCTCTGTTGTTAGTTAGGAGAGTTTAAATTCAATAAAGCTTATTAAGTTAGTGGAAAATTATAGAAGTACTATATAATTAATGTGCAAAAATTTATTTCTTATTAAAAACGTACTCCTGTACGGTCTACTAAAAAAGTGAAACGACGAAACTGTACGAAATCTTCACACATGCTCGGCTCCGTTTGGAAACACCCCACTGCTGCCTCTCTGAAAACGTTGCCAAATGGTCGAAATTTCACCAAAATTTCGTAGCCATTTCCGTAAGTCTTAAAATCTATCATAAGCGATAGTATCATGTTCAAGGTGGTCGAGCTTGTATAAAAAAAAAAGTTATTATCCGGAATACTTTCGTAGAATATTTCGTTTCACTTTTTTACTTCGACTATATGTATCGATTCTAATGAGGTATGTACTTCAAACAAAAAGTAGTTTTTCTTGTGTGGGATCTAGCGAAAAATGAGGTTAATTTCGATTTATATTTTTTAGTAGGGAAGTACTTTTTCAATCTACAATATGGAATTATTTTAATATATTTCTTATCAAATTACAAAATCTGTTAAGTTATTAGTAAAAAAATTTACAAAACTATTTTATATATTTCCAAAAAGTAGTAAATTCCCATTTTGCGTTGGAAAGAGGTTTCAAAATTATTTAAAAAACATGCAATCTACAAATATTAGTTCGAAATAGATTTGAAGTATGGAAATTTGTTAGATTGAGAAAAGAAATTAGTTTAAATGCTCACGCCTACCCGTTGGCCCTCAGGGCCGCTGTTTCGTCGCAACTGCACGAAGGACTCCTGTCGTAAATGTGGCTACACGTGTACATTATTCGTTTATATTTTTAACCACAACACACCACAAAACCAACGTCAAACCAAGAAAACAACAGAAAGTAGGTATTTGTATAATAAATATAAGCCAAAATAATCAAGACAACAATTACAATAACAATGGCACAACGGAAGTACACTATGTAGCCTATAAGTTGTGACTGGAGGCAAAGTAGTGTTGTGTTATGAACCTAGCTCTAAACTAAGATAGAGTTTGTCCAGAACCAGAACTCATTTATTGATTTTTTCTTTTAAGAAACTCACGTGAAACTACAACCGCAGACACCTGGAAACTTTCAATACACACCTGACTGGGCCACACTTGCAACAGTGGCAGCGAACATGCCGGCTTGTTGCAGGCCGTGCCATTTTCGGGTCCACCCGGTGCACTCTGTGCTAGGCTCGTGTAGTGCAAATGGTTGAAACGTTGTGCGTCACTTGCGGGCTTGGTACGTGTGGGGCTCTCATAGCCAGTTGAATCTTCGGATGATGTTGTTTTTGGTGAACGCCAAAATCTCTTCAGACGCAGTTCGCGTCTCTTTTCTTGTTTCTGAAAGAAAGGTGTTTAATTATTTTTTAGAAATTAACCTGCTCATATTTACCTAAAAGATAAACTGTGAAATATACTATACATTTCATTTCTTTATTTATAGTGAAAAATCTCTAACCAATAAAATATTCGCCTACAACAAGGAAACTGTATGTTCGCCATCTATACATCTACAACATTGTTGGTATATTGAATTCAAGCACGAACGTATGTGAATACCTCCTCAGTGCTACCAAGACTTCTTTTACAGATTACATGATGACAAAACATTTCTTTATGCTACAACTTTAATCTTAAAATGGCAAACAAACATAACTGAAATTAATTGTTTATTAATTTAAGGGGCGAAAGCATGCACGACGACTGGAATTTAAGTGTGCTCTACCAATTCATAAAAAGGTAGTCCCCACAATCTGCGCCAACTACCGTGGAATAAGCCTCCTCAACCATGCATATAATGTTCTATCGAGCGTATTGCTTGAAAGATTAAAGTGCACCGTCAAGAAACTGATTGGACCTTATCATTGTTGTTTTAGGCCTGGAAAATCAACAACTGACCAGATATTCACCATACGCCAAATCTAGGAAAAGACCCGTGAATAGAAGATCGACACACATCACCTCTGCGTCGATATTAAAACTGTTTTAGTTAGCACGAAAAGGAGCTGGCTTTATGCGGCGATGTCTGAATTTGCTATCCGCGCATAACTAATCCGGCTGTGTAAGCCGCGTTAGCCACGACGAATATCGCATACGATGGATCGATGAGCTCTATGAGTTATATGCCATGTCGTCCGAATAGATGAAAAAACTTCAGCTCTGGGAGTATTCGACGCAGTACCCACCGGGGGAAGCAGAGGAAGTGGAAGACCTTCACTCCATTGGAAAGACCAGGTGTAAAAGGACCTGTCTACGTTTAGAATTTTAATTTTTCAAGTATGACTGGCGTGCTGTTGTAAACTCTGTTATAACCACGTAAACGGTGTCTATTGTGATAGACGGAAGACATGTCTCCAAAGTTCGGGACGTGCGTACGCTTCGAGGTCCTAACATCGGTTCGGACCACTACCTTGTTGCAGCCTCTGTGCAGCAAAGAACGCACGTCAACAAACACAAGGAAGCTTCGACGTCGAGAAACTGCAATTACAACAGACAGCCGAATGATTTTCTACGCGACTTGCACTCGTGCTCTCTGAGAACACTCGTTAACAAATCCGTATAATAGAACTGTGGTCATATAATGGACGGCATTTCAAGCTCCTGACGTACAGCTGCAACCGAAATCATTGGCTTTTGGAAAATGCAAAAGAACAGCTGGTACGACAAGGAGTGCCGTGCCGCAGCGAAGAGAAAAAAGGCTGCCTATCTCGCAACGTTACGATCGACCACAACACGTGTGGGATACCGTACCGAGCATACTAAAATTATGGAGGCCTCCTGAAGGACAGTGAAAGTATATTCCCAGGAGACTCGAACTTGAATTTCTCAATCAATGTCTATGGCAGATGTTCCATTGCCCGACCATGATGAAGTTCGAATAGCAATTACCCGTCTGAAGAACAACAAAGCGGTGGGTGCCGATGAATTGCCGGCCGTACTAATCAAATACGACGGCGCAGAACTGATAAAGAGCTTGCATCAGCTTCTTTGCAGAATATGGTCGATCGAAAGCATGCCCAACTATATTTAAGTGTGCTCTGCCCAATCCACAAAAAGGGAGACCCAGCAATCTGCGTCAACTACCGTCGGATTAGTGCTCTAAACATCGCAGTCCACGGTCAACAAGCTGACCTTATCAGTGTGGCTTTGGACCTGGAAAATCAACAAAGACATTCACCATGCGTCAAATATTGGAAAAGACCCGCGAAAAGAGAATCGACACACACCACCTCTTCGTCGATTTAAAAGCTGGTTTCAACAGTACGAAAAGGAGCTGCCTTTATGCCGCGATGTATAAATTTAGTATCCCCGAAAAACTAATACGACTGTGTAAGCTAACGTTGAGCAACACCAAAACCTCCTTAAGGATCAGGAAGGACATCTCCGAGCCGTTCGCTAACAAACGAGGCGACTCTCTTTCTTTTGACTTCGTCAACTTACTTCTGAAGAAAATTATTCGAGCTGCAAAACTAAACCGAGAAGGTACAATCTTCTGTAAAAGTGTACAGCTGTTGTCGTATGTTGTATGATATTAAGGCTAATGAACAACCGCACCGTTCTGCTTTCTAAAGACTGGATATAATGAACGAGGGCAAGAGGAAATATCTTCTATCAACGAACAAACAGTCGTTGCACTCGTGACTGGTTCTGGCGTCACTGTCGACAGTCATAACTTTGAATTTGTAGATAATTTCATCTATCTTGGAACCAGTATAAACACCATCAACAATGTCAGCCTCGAAATTCAGCGCAGAATAACTTTTGCTAACAGGTGCTAGGCAGGCAATTGAGAAGTGAAGTCCTCTCTTGACGAACAACAACCAAACACTATAAGTCACTCATTATCTTTGTCCTGCTATATGTATGTAGTCGACGTTGTGAGTTTTCGAGAGAAAGGTTTTGCGAAATATTTATGGTCCGCTGCGCGTCGGCCACGACGAATATCGCATTCGATGGAACGATGAGCTGTAAGAGATATACACAATGACATAGTTCAACGATTTACAAGACAGCGGCTACGCTGGCTAGATCATGTTGTCCGAATGGACGAAAACAATCCAGCTCTGAAAGTATTCGACGCAGTACCCACCGAGGTAAGAGGAAGACCTCCACTCCGTTAGAAGGGCCTGGCTTCGCATAGAATCTCCAATTGACGCGAAAAGAAGAAACGACTGCACTTTGCAATTGACTACCGAACAGTAAACACGTTCTTAGTGATCGTTTTTCTCCTATTTCGTTCGCTCTCAACAATTTCGTTGTTGTCAAGTATCAATTTTATACGGGACTTTCTTTTAACAATTAAAATTATAATTAATCAGTGTTACCTAAAATATAGTGAGTTTTTTGTAATTTACAAACAAAAAAAAAAAAAAAATATTTTGCATGGTGAATCAATCATGGCCTCCGATCCTGGAGGTGGTGACCAAAACTACTTCGCAGTCTTAGGAGCGGAGCCATCACCCAAACGGAAAACTCCGAACCTCAATAATCCACATGACTTCCCACAATTAAAGAAAAACCACAAAACCTTGAACCTCTCCCCTTCCTCTTGTCCCAAATTCCCAATAATTAAAAACAAAGACAGTCAAAAACCTTTAAAATCCATTAACATATTCCTTCTCCAAAAAGCCCTAGAATCGATTACTTATGAACTACCCAGTTCTGTCTCATTTACCAGAGACGGAGATCTCCTCATTCTTAACAAAAATAACCAACAAACAAACAAATTTCTTAAAGCAACAAAACTATCAAATATTTGTGAAATTTCCGTTAATTTACACCCAACACTAAACACGGTGAAAGGCGTTATATATGCAAGTTGTCTTGCTAGCCTTACTG
>NW_017537003.1:33238-36180 GCF_001853355.1 Bactrocera latifrons
AGAAATCGAACAAATGCATTGCCGAAAATATTTAAAAAGATTAAAATAAATACTTAAAAATATACATTTTACAAAAAAAAAGAAAAGTGCGAAAATAGTACAAAATTCTAAAAGAAAAAAAAAAACGAAACTAAAGGGCAAAAAGTTGAAAATAAATACTTAAAAATACATTTTACAAAAAAATGAAAGTGCGAAAATAATAAAAAAATCTATAAAAAACGAAAGCTACAGTGAAAAATCAAAGAATTTTTTTTTTTTTTGGTGAAAATCGAACTAAAATTTCCAAAAAAGCTACAGTGAAAAAAAAATTAGAAAATTTTTTGGTGAAAATCAAACCCAAAATTATAAAACATCACATGAAAAATGCTAAGTGAAAATGAAGCGTTAAACAAAGCACATTAAAATCTTGAAGAAAAAGAAAGCGAAGTACTAGAAATTTACAAAAAGTTGCAAGTCGTGCTAAAAAGTGCTACTGTCACGTATCACAAAAAAGTACAGCATCGACGAAGCTAAAATTTACAGCTTGCAACAGTAACAACGGAAATTGCGGTATATACATATATATATATATAGCACAGTTTCAAAAAACAAGAAAAAAAGCAGTAAAGTAATACTGTTTAATATAAAACAAAATTGTTTCAAAAGGTACAGTATCGACTAATATACATATATATATAAAACACTGTTTCAAAAAAAAAGCAACTGCATTTTTACAACCGTTTTGTGAAAAAAGCAAGCTAAAACAAATATTTTTGCAGAACAAACGAAACCAATTAGCAGTTAAAAAAAAAAAGTTAAAAATATAAAAAAATTACATGGTAATAAAATTTCAACATAAAGTAGTAAAGCGTGCTACCTACCTTATTCTTCATTATTAATTTTTTTTATCGAAAAAAAAAAAAATTGAAATATTATTAAGGTGTCAAAAACATAAAAATATTGAAAAATTTAAAAAAACTATAAGAAAGGAAATAAAACGAAAAACATATTAAGAAAAAGAGTCTAAATATGTTTGTGAAAATTAAACAATCTTACAAGTATAAAAAAATAAGCATTCCTAAAACATAAAACAGACAATCGAATTTAACCATCAAAATAAAACAAAACACGCTATGTAATAGTGATTATAGTGAAAATATAATATCGAAAACAGAAAAAAAATATTTATGTGTTACCAGAAGGTCATAAAAATAAAAGGCCAAAGCTAAATTTCTAAAAGCCAAGACTATATATACAGTTACGCGAAAATAATGACAGCGGTCTACAACTAACTAAGTGCATGTGCATACAGAAATAGAAACAAAATACAAATAAAAAAGTTTCTCGAACGTTTAAAATATTTCTAAATAAAAGGAGATTACATCTTTACTTTTACGTAACTGGTCCAAAAAGGAATACTCCGCGGACCACATCTTCAAACCACAAGTGAAACGACTTATTTACAACTACTACAGCAATGGAGAATCTAAATCAAACTATCGCCGAGCTGGAGAGGGTTACTGCAAGGCAAGAAGAATTTCTACACCCCCAACAACAAGAAATGCAACAACAACATGCTCAACATCTACTACAACTACAAATGAACCAATAACCACAGTTCTACAGATTTGACATGTCACCAAGGGACATCATGGACCAATTCCGGAGAATAAGGCCACTAGACGATCATCACAATCCAAAGGCGTTTATCAAAGCGGTCGAAACCAACATTTCTCTCTGCGGCATAGACCAGGAACTCATCCAACATTGTACCAACATTATAGCAAACGAAAAAATACTGGGCACCGCTGGAAAAAGAACGAGAGAGCTGGAGGACAACTCATCGTGGGAAACAATTAAAGCTAAAATTCTGCAAAGATCTCGTCCAAGGAAGACATATGCAGACGTATTTAACTTTTGTAGGACGGTCAAAGTGAGTAAGCTTAATGAATTATTTATAATTTTCGAAAAATGTAAGGCAAACATAAATGAAATATACATATTTGACCCTTTAAAACCGGGCATTTACAAACCTGAAAATGTAGATAGGGACCTTGTTGATATACTGTTAGAGAAAATCTATGGGCCTATAAGGGCACATATAACCGAAACGGAAACATTAAATGATTTTCAGGACAAAAGAGTTATAGATTATAAACATCGAAAATATGTCGATAAAAACAAAGTAAATTAGGAAGGTTTCAAGAAAAATTATAGATCTTATGAATATAATAAAATTTCAGACAATAGACAAACCAAACCAACTAACGACAATAGACAACAAAGCGAGGACAATAACAATTACATACGTAATACAAATTTTAATCGTAACAATTACAACAATCGGAATAACTACGAATACGGGTACAACAGTTCTACAAATAAAATACAACCAAATTTACCGACACAAACTAAAAGCTCTCATATGAGCGTCGATTACCATCCAAGTACAAGTCGTTTGTCCAATAGTTCGAATTTAATGGAAATTGGCAATGGTAAAAGAAGTAAATTTTTTAACACCGCCTCAAACCCTCAACTCCCCATAATTTCAGTAACAATAGGAAACGACAGAATTAAATGCCTAATAGATACAGGTTCAACAACTAGCATTATAAAGTCAAACGCCCTATTCGGAAATGTTCAAAAGGAGAAACTTTCCAAACCGTTATGCTATGGAACTATCAACGGTATTAACGAAATAAAATATAAAATTGTAACACCTTTTCCGAAAGAGTTTAACATCTTAGGTACTTTATCATGCAAAGTAATAGATTTTAATAGCAGCAAATACGAAGCTATTATAGGACAAAATTTTCTTATTCCTTTTAAGGCTAAAATTGATGTAGAAAACACATTTATTAATATATTAGGAAACATAATTCATTTTGATCAACGAATACTTTATGAAAAAACGGAAATTTGCGCACTCGAATTTAGTGATATGAAAAACTTAAACTTGAATC
>NW_017537003.1:41780-44837 GCF_001853355.1 Bactrocera latifrons
ATTGGCGCCACGTAGCGAAAAGAAGAAACGACTGGCGCGCTGTTGTTAACTCGGCTATAATCGCGTAAGCGGTGACTACGCCAATCAAGAAGAAGAAGAAATGAAATTACTATTAGCGATAAATTCCCGATACCTAATATCGATGGCATCATGGATAAACTAGGAAGAGCACAATATTTTTCCTCTATCGATCTCGCGAAACGATTTCATCAAATACTGGTAGATGAAAACGAAAGAAAGAAAACAGCGTTTTCTACCTCGTTAGGACATTAAGAATTCTTAAGAATGCCATTCGGTCTTAAAAATGCTCCATCGTCATTCCAACGTTTTATGAACTCAGTACTTCGAGATTTTATAAACAAGATATGCGTTGTATACTTAGACGACATTTTGATTTTGCGGAATATTTTTACAAAACTAAAAGAAACAGACTTTTTAGGTCATATACTAACCCCTGAGGGGATAAAACCAAATCCAAATAAAGTTGAAGTTATCCAAAAATTAAAGTTACCAATTTCCCAAAAGCAAATAACATCTTTCTTAGGCATTACCGGCTTTTATATTAAATTTATAAAATACTATTCTAAAATAGCTTATCCTACGGTCGCATATCTGAAAAAAGATGCAAAGATTAACGTTAATAACCCAAGTTATATAACTGCTTTCGAAAATTTAAAAAATATTTTTACAAATCCCCCCATTTTAAGGTACTCAATTTTTACAAAAAGATTTAAATTAACTACAGACGCTAGCAACTTTGCTATTGGCGCAGAACTCACACAAGACGACCATCCAATTTCATATGCTTCACGCACATTAAATAATCACGAGAAAAAATACTCAACCATCGAAAAGGAACTATTAGCAATAGTGTGGTCAGTAAAATACTACAGACCTTACTTATATGGAAGAGAATTCGATTTAAAAACAGATCATCAACCACATAAATGGCTACAGAAGAAAAATTCTGGTAAGGATATAAATCCAAGACTACAACATTGGCTAATACAATTAGGAGAGTACGATGCAAAAATCGATTATATAACCGGTAAAGAAAATAAAATAGCGGATTTTCTAAGTCGAATTAACAGCGATGAAATAAACCTGGTGAATTCCGAAAATTTGGGAATGACCCTTAACAAAATGTTGCAAATAAAAGATTTAAACGCTGGTGAACAACAAGACCAAACAATGCTTTTCATAGAAATCGAAACTAGCCATTCCCATGAAGAAAATCTTTATAATCACTTTAACATTCTCAATACAGTCGTAAATCGTTTCAAACAGCAATTAGTTTTAGTCGAAGCAAAAGAAAAAGAAGTAGAAAATACTTTCAAAAAGAAACGCATTTTTATCGATATAAGAGATATTAACTCTCACAACGTCATTAATATTGTAAAATTGCATTTTAAAAAAGGTAAGATCGCTATATATTTTGAATTTAATGAAAAAGAACATAATGAAGTAGAACAAATACTTTTAAATACTTTCGCAAACAATCAAAATATTTCTTTTGTAAATTGTACAAACTTTGCCAAAGGCATCAAAGATGAATATGAACTAAACAGACAAATATCGTTTTTAAACAAAATCGAAGTACTACATTCAGGCATAATTTCAACTTACGAGGGAATGAAGCATAAAGTATCTCATCCAGAATTAAAAATCAAAATCCATGAAATAATAAATAATTGCGATATATGTAATGGCGGAAAATATGATAGAAATCCAATCAAAGCTAAATATCAAATTACCGAAACACCAAATACAGTTAATGAAGTTGTTCATATAGATACTTATGTTAACAGTAAACAGTCATTTATAATATTTATCGATAAATTTTCAAAACATGTCATTTCTTTCCATTTACCCGATAGAAATAGTCAAACGAGATAAAATTAAAGAATTTTTTCAATTAAAGGCCGAATAAAAAAGTTTGTTTTCGATAATGAATTTAATTCAAAACCAATACGGGAATTTTTAAATAGAGAAAATATAGAATTTCATGCCACTAAACCACATAGCCATACAGGAAATTCAGATGTAGARAGAATAAATAATACTCTTACCGAACGTATCAGAACCCTAAATTTAGAAGAAAAAGTTCCAATTACTATTCAAATGTGTAAAGTCATACAACTTTATAACAATTCATTTCATACCACAATAAAAGATAATCCTTCAGATGTTCAAAACAACAAAGTTAATCATAGCAGAATTAAAAATCGGTTAGATGAAGCAAAATTGAAGGCCATTATTAAACATAATATAAGAAAGGAAAATTGCCTAGAAACAAGGAGAGAAGGATTCAATCGAAATTACAAAAACGTTAGACACAAAGAGGAACCAAAATTTATTAAAAGAAACCTAGAAAACGTACATACCTCAAATATTAAACGCCCTTTTAAATTTGCAAATGACAACAGAAACTCTAACGACAATTAAACCATTTTAAAACAAAAATCTATCCCCTTCAGTATAATGTACAATATATAACTTTTAAAAGAAGATAAAAAAAACCAAAATATACATTTTTTGAAATCCAATACTTACCATTGTTGAAAATAAAATTGTAAAAATATAAATTAATAATTTCCTATCATAGTTTATATTAATATTAATATAAAACGACGTTTCTTTTGTTTAAGCACTGTAGCTGTATAGCGCTAAGCTATTAAAATCATATTTAAAAATCCAAACGAAAAATGTTTACAAATTACACATTTACAAAAAGAAAAAACAAAACAAGAAAGAACTTATTTTAAACCACTGAATTAATTAGAATTTAATAAAATTATTATATTTTTGTAACGAAATTCAGGAGAATCTCGAATCCAAGGGTGGAGGAGTTACATTCCCATACTCTAAACACTTAGTAATTATATACTTATATACATATAGTAATTGCTTAATATCGTACTAGCATAGTAATATCGTAATAACATATTGGTTCCAAATTCAGCTAAGTTGAGTTGAGAGTGAGCGTATCCCTGTTATGTGAACGCCAACTCAACTATAAACATACATACAAAGAATGTCCATACAGTTAATCTTAAT